>NC_045957.1:125771643-126023349 GCF_010909765.2 Amblyraja radiata | reverse complement strand
GTCTGAATGACAAATAAAGGATTCAATTCAATTCAATTCAACATACTTTCTCAGGCCTTCACATTTTTCCTGGATTATTGTACCACGTATGACATAAAATACCAAGAACATTGGTTACACAGGCATGGATGCATGGAGAATAGAGAAGGCCAATTCGCAATATGACAAGGTGGTGGCAGATGGAAATTAATCCTGATAAATGAGATGTAATGCACTTTGAGAAATAAAATTTTGGTTGGGCTTATAGAGTAAATGGCAATGATTCTTTAAAATGCTGATACGTAGAAAGACCTTGGGTTTCCTGTAAGTGATGACAAATGCAGATAGGGTATTGTAAAAGGAATTTGATATACTTGCATTCCATAGGCTGAGACACTGAGTATAAGTGTCGGGATGCCATGTTGCAAATGTATAAATATAGTTTTGACCATACTTGGAATATTGTCCATAGTTGCTGGTTGCCATATTTATGTCGTTATAAGGAGTGATTGGATAGATTCGATTTACTCTCACTTAGATGTAGGAGGATGAGAGGTGACTTCCCAGAGGTTTATAAGATTAAGAGGAGCACGTTTAGAACAGATAGTATCTTTGTCTTTGTCCCTGCAGATGCTTCCAGACTTACGAAGTAAACATAGAAACATAGAAACATAGAAACATAGAAAATAGGTGCAGGAGTAGGCCATTCGGCCCTTCGAGCCTGCACCGCCATTCAATATGATCATGGCTGATCATCCAACTCAGTATCCCGTACCTGCCTTCTCTCCATACCCCCTGATCCCTTTAGCCACAAGGGCCACATCTAACTCCCTCTTAAATATAGCCAATGAACTGGCCTCAACTACCTTCTGTGGCAGAGAATTCCACAGATTCACCACTCTCTGTGTGAAAAATGTTTTTCTCATCCAGTCCTAAAAAATTTCCCTTTCATCGTTAAACTGTGACCCCTTGTCCTGGACTTCCCCAACATCGGGAACAATCTTCCTGCATCTAGCCTGTCCAACCCCTTAAGAATTTTGTAAGTTTCTATAAGATCCCCCCTCAATCTTCTAAATTCTTGCGAGTACAAAGTACTAGAAGTATTTTCAGTTTAATCTATCTTTACTTTTAAGTTCCAGTAATTATTTAGCTATTCAGTGATTAATAACGTTTAATTCAGAATTGTAAAACTAAATGGAACTGAACGATGGAGACAGGGTGCAACGTAACCCCACTCCCCACTCCCCACTCCCCACCCCCTCCCCCTCCCCCATGCCAGGTAACATGCTTAATGCTACTTAATAAGGATGACTGTCTTTCCACATTTGTCCTTCCAAGATTCAGCAGTACACTTCACTTCAAAGTACACTTCACATTTGTGTGCACAGATATCCATCTGCCATAATTCTGACCATGTTGCCATCCTGTCAATGTTATCTTTGTCAGGTTGTACCAAGATGGCAACTTTAAGACCATCTGAATTAATGTAGTGCAATCCCACAGCCTAGATAGAGTGGATGTGGAGAGGATGTTTCCACTTGTGGGAGAGTCTAGGACTAGAGATCATAGCCTCAGAATTAAAGGACGTTCTTTAAGGAAGGAGACGAGGAAGGATTTCTTTAGTCCGAGGGTGGTGAATCTTTTATTTGTTTATTTATTTATTTATTATAATTTTATTTATTAGAAGTACAGTACATTACAATAATACAAGCCAAATATAACTTATTACATTTATTGTACCACTTCATTTTTTAAGCTTTAAAAAGAGAAAAAAGTAAAGAAATTAAGAAAGAATCGTGATAGTGTGAAAAAGTGATCACAAAGAAAGACCCATTAAGCAAAGAGTTAGGGATAAAAGTTAAGAATTAGGCCGTAGAAAATAAAAAAGAGAAAAAGAAACAAAAGCTCTATCATAAAGACTGAGCAGAAAGGGATATACCAACTTTGTATTTTTCATCCCCCCCTTACCAGATCCTGAAACCATTTATTTTTAAAGTATTGTTGCACCTTATACTTGTAGTAAGTCGATAAATGCAGACCACGTCTTTTGAAAGTGGTCTGATTTGCCTGCAAGAAGGAGTCTCATATCTTCCCAGGTGCGAGGGTGGTGATTTGTGGAATTCTTTGCCACAGAGGCTGTGGAGGACAAGTCAGAGGATATATTTAAGGCAGAGATAGATATATTCTTGATTAGTACGGGTGTCAGAGGTTATGGGGAGAAGGCAGGAGAATGGGATTAGGAGGGAGAGATAGATCAACCATGATTGAATGATGGAGTAGTCTTGATGGGCCGAATGGCCTAATTCTGCTCCTGTCACTAGCTTATCATAAGATCTATATGCAAGGCAGGGTCATTAATAAAGATTGTTCAGAATAAGGAATATTGGGAGCTCCAGACACACCTGAACCTTTGGAATCAGTTGGAGCTGACGATAAAAATAGAAACTGAAAAGCCACAGCAGATTTATCAGTGACTAAGGCTGCAAATGAAGACCATTCATCATTACAAGAACTGTGTGTACTTGAAAAACATGGGGAGCTATAATTGAATCATGCTCCAAGAATTGGTATATTCATTTGTTTGATCTCTAAAAAAAACCTGCTAAAATGTACACTGTTTAAAAACCCCAAGACATAAGAAATATCTAACATACTGTGGCTGCATTGCTATATTTTTGTCAGACGCGTAGAAAAAAAATTATAATTGGCAATTTTAGTGCAAATTACTTGGTATACTTTTTATTGTTCTCTACCAAGTATCCTTGCAGAAATTAGATACCAAGTATCCTTGCAGCAATGGGAATTAGATGTTTAAAAAGTAATTCTGCATTATTCTTTAAAAAAAAGTGTCTGTTTCCATCTCTCTGGGCATGCAAATGTTGCAGTTACCATATGCACTGCTGCATTTGACAGGAGCTTTCAAATTAGTAACGTTGGTGCTGTCAGTGCATATTAATCTGTATCAAATAGGTCGAAGGGAAATGTTCCCAACATACATTTTCTCTATAATAAACAATATATGAAACTTTCAGTTTTGAGAGAAGCATATTTTTGAATATTTAGTTTCTGTTTTAGTTTTAGAGGGACAGCATGGTGCTTTGGCCCACCAAAACCATTGATCACCCATTCACACTAGTTCTATATTCTCTCACTTTCTCATCCACTCCCCACACACTAGGGGCAATTTACAGAGGCCAATTAATCTACAAGCACGCACGTCTTTGGGATGTGGGAGGAAACCAGATCACCCGGAGGAAACCCACGCAGTCAAGTTCAAGTTCAAGTTCAAGTGAGTTTATTGTCATGTGTCCCTGTATAGGACAATGAAATTCTTGCTTTGCTTAAGCACACAGAAAATAGTAGGCATTTACTACAAAACAGATAAATGTGTCCATATACCATGATATAAATATATACACACATGAATAAATAAACTGGTAGTGCAAATAGCAGAAAGTGGTTGCTAATAATCAGAGTTTTGTCCGAGCCAGGTTTAATAGCCTGATACTCACAGGGAAAAATAGCAAACTCCACAAATGTTGTATCCGCAGTCTACAATCTGGATCGGATCTGGATCTTTGATGCTGTAAGGTGGCAGCTATGCCACTGTGTCACTGTATTATTTTATTTTAAAGTTAATTTTTTTTGTTATGTATTGTTTCCACAGTTGCCTGCCAGCATAATCATGGAGTGGTTAAAAAAAAAATGCATTGGTGTGAACCTGGATAAAGGCATAAAAGAACAAATTAATTAGCTTTATAATTACTTATATCAATGCTAGATTTCTACATCCTGAGTGTTTTTGGACGTGAAATCATTCTTAACCAATTAACCTAACTTCCAGTGGACATAGGGAATGGCACGTGCTGGAATCATGAGCAAAAAACACAAAGTGCTGGAGTAACTCAACAGGTCCGACAGCATCTCCGATGAACATGGATAGGCGACATTGTGGGTCAGAGCCCTTCCTCAAACTGAAGTAAGGTTTCGACCTGAAACGTCACCTATCCATGTTCTCCAGAGATTCTCCAGAGATGCTCCAGCGATTACTCCAACTCTTTGCATTTTTTTATGCCTGACCTAACTCCTACATCACTGAATCCTTTGTAATTAGAGAACAGTGACTCCTTTTCAAATTTACAATACGTGTCTTATCACCTGGTACTTTACAATCTGGTAGGCTGTAGTAACTGGTAAATCTGAGGAATGCACTAGATGATGAATATACTGGAATATATTTGAGCAATAGAATCACAAGCAACTACAGATGCAGCAATCTTAAGCAATCTTTAAGCAGTGCTGGAGGACCCTTGCAATCTGAAACACCGTCTGTTCAATTGCCACTGACTGGCCTGTTAAGTATAGAAACATAGAAACATAGAAAATAGGTGCAGGAGTAGGCCATTCGGCCCTTCGAGTCTGCACCACCATTCAATATGATCATGGATGATCATCCAACTCAGTATCCTGTACCTGCCTTCTCTCCATACCCCCTGATCCCTTTAACCACAATGGCCACATTTAACTCCCTCTTAAATATAGCCAATGAACTGGCCTCAACTACTTTCTGACTCAGAGAATTCCAGAGATTCACCACTCTCTGCGTGAAAAATGTTTTTCTCATCTCGGTCCTAAAAGATTTCCCCCTTATCCTTAAACTGTGACCCCTTGTTCTGGACTTCCCCAACATTGGGAACAATCTTCCTGCATCTAGCCTGTCCAACCCCTTAAGAATTTTGTAAGTTTCTATAAGATCCCCCCTCAATCTTCTAAATTCTAGCGAGTACAAGCCGAGTCTATCCAGTCTTTCTTCATATGAAAGTCCTGACATCCCAGGAATCAGTCTAGTGAACCTTCTCTGTACTCCCTCTATGGCAAGAATGTCTTTCCTCAGATTAGGAGACCAAAACCGTACGCAATACTCCAAGTGTGGTCTCACCAAGACCCTGTACAACTGCAGTAGAACCTCCTGCTCCTATACTCAAATCCTTTTGCTATGAATGCTAACATACCATTCGCTTTCTTCACTGCCTGCTGCAGCTGCATGCATACTTTCAATGAATGGTGTACCATGACACCCAGGTCTCGTTGCATCTACCCTTTTCCTAATCGGCCACCATTCAGATAATAATCTGAATAATCTCCACAACTTTGTTTTTACCTGATTGGTTGATTAATAGGCACCAACCAAGCCCTACATTAACCCTATTATTTTTTTCTCTCCACATTCACATCAACTACCACCAGATACTACCACTAGTGGCAATTTACAGTGGCCAAGTAACTTCCCAATCTGCACCTCTTTTGGAAATTTGGAAGAAACCAGAGAACATGGAGGAGATTAAATTGTCACAGAGACTAGATACAAACTTCACACAGGATCCCGAGGGCAGGATTGAACCCAGGTCTCTGGTGCTGTTAGGCAATGGCTCTACTGGCTGCACCAATGTATCATGCTATCTCAAAGAAAAGAATGTCAAAGAATCTTGAATTCATCCTCACACTCAAAAAGGTGTTTGATTTGACAGCGTAAACACGTGGCCTAATTTATGTCATGTTGCATTCAAAATATTTCAGAATACCGCAACCCTGAATTTCCCCTGAATAAGGGGATTAATAAAGTTTAATCTAATCTAATTAGAAACAAGGAATTACAGATGCTGTTTTGCAAAGAATGACACAAAGTGCTGGTGGTAAATCTTCTTTATCTTTTCATCTTGGGCCTTTGACAAACCATCTGCCTACCAAAAAAATCATTCACCGTACCCACCTATTTCACGCCAGGATTTGTCCTCTCTCCAGCTCTCTTCCAGCTTCCCCCGCCCCTCTCACCACCACAATTTCTGAAAGAGGGTCTCGACCCGATATATCGCCTATCCATGTTCTCCTGAGATGCTGCACGACCCATTGAGTTACTCCTGCACATTTCCTTTTTTTTAGGGTTAACATTACTATCTTTTGATAGTCCAGGAGTACGTGGATGAAAATGTAAAAGTATAAAAGTGGAAAAGTGAGGCTGGGACTATCCCAACATTTAAGAAACAATTAGACAGGTACATGGATGGGACAGGTTTGGAGGGATATGGACCAAGCGCAGGCTGGTAGGACTAGTGTAACTGGGACAAGTTGGACCGAAGGGCCTGTTTCCACACTGTATCACTGTATGGCTCTATGCCTCTATCATTTAATTACCATGAATCTTGATTCTGCGATTTTATGAGAAAGAATTTGCCGGGTTGCTGGGATAGGGAACACCTGGGATCGTGGTACAAAATGATCTTTATGAACACAAGTCTGGACAACCTGAACTGAATGGGATGGATAGCTCGTGATCTTTGCGTTTGGCTGGAATCCTTCCTGAGCCCACACACAGCTGGTTCTTTAAAGAGAAAAGGAATGATGGCTCTGTAAAGCAGTGCACAGTTGCATTTTTAAGGAGAACACACTTACTAATGGAGGAAAATAAACACTTGAAGAAGTGAAAAAGTTGAAATAGAGTCATAGTGTGATACAGTGTGGAAACAGGCCCTTCGACCCAACTTGCCCACACCAGCCAACATGTCCCAGCTACACTAATCCCACCTGCCAGCGTTTGGTCCATAATCCCTGCAAACCCAGTCCTATCCATGTACCTATTTCTTAAATGTTGGGATAGTTCCTGCCTCAACTACCTCCTCTGGCAGCCAGTTCCATACATCCACCATCCTTTGTGTGAAAAGAGTCCTCCAAGAGATGGCAATTTTCAGGACACTTGAAATGACAAAAGTTGTGCTGAAAGCTGAGGATTGAAAGGCTCAAGAGGTTTTAGAGTTTACTGAAACATCAACACAGAAAACTATTGTTGCTTAGTGACAAACACATGATATAATAAATTGCAGGAAAAGGGCCTTTTAGGATCCATTAGACTGAAAAAAATATATCACAAACGGTGCATGGTTCTTTCAAAACGTATAATAAACTATTAATTTGTGGTTTACTGTGAACAGGATGGGATAATAGTAGTGATAAAAGCATTTCTGTGGTTTAACAGTTTAGTATATTGAAGTCATTGCCGCATGAGATGTTACAATTGTAAAGTGCTTCTATGTTTGTAGCCTTCACTTTAATACCTAGTCAAGTGTGTTGCAGGTGGGGGCTGAGGCAGACAGCAAACTCGTGGGGTTGGTCTTACCTGAACTCCAGGGGAAGAGGTGGGTGGCTGGCAGCTGAGAGCAGGAGCCTGAGCGTTGTTGCTAGGGACCCAAAGGAACATTCGTCAGCCTCCCACTGAGAATTTGGCAGGAATGGATCGGTGAATGCTGTGGTCAGGGAGAGTGATAGAGGCCCAGGGCAGGAGAGGGTCAAGGCTTTTTTTATGGAGCTGGAAGAGAGTAATCCATTTGGATTCATTGTGGCCAAAAACAAAATGACAGTGCCAGCCGTTCATCGGTCCCACTCATGCCCATTTATTTTTTCCTGGCATTTGAACCCGGGGTTGCAGTAAGTTGGTATTACAAATACACCATGCTTCCATTGAGTAGTTGGGGCTTTGATTTGATTTGATTCATTATTGTCATATTGCCGAGATACTATGAAAATCTCTTGTCTGTATGCTATCTAATTTAATTCAGATAATACTATACATGAATAGGTTTAGGTTTAAGTTTAGTTTATTATTGTGAACCAAGGTACAATGACAAGCTTTGTTGTGCATGCTATCCAATCAAATTTAATATTATACATAAATATAATCCAGTCAAACTCAAATACAATAGCAACAGTAAAGGATAATGTACTGAGCACAGAATATACAGGTAATTGTCAGCATTATATTGCCATAGTTCCAGAAACAAAGTCCAATGTCTGCAATGAGGCATAGAGACATTGGACTGCACCCTGGTTTGTGGAAAGCCCATCAGAAGCCTGATAACAGAGGGAAAGAAGCTGTTCCACACTGTGGTGGTGTGCTCTTTCAAGCCTCTATATCCTCTTCCCGATGGGAGCGGAGAGAAGAAGAAATTAAAGGAGTCGGAAATGTCTTTGATTTTGTTGCCTGCTTTCCCGAGGCTGCGTGAAGTATAGATTGAGTCAATGGCGGGGTGTCTGGTCTGTGTGATGGGCTGGGATATATCCACACCTCACTGCAATATATTGTGATCTTGTCCAGAGCTGTTGACCTACCAACCTGACAGTGTAGAATCAAGTCATATACTGTGCTGTACTGTACTGTACTGTACGCAATGAAATGCTGTACTTGTTTTATCATACTGTGGTTGCAAGTGCCATTTTCTACGCTGTGGTCTGCTGGGGTAACAACACCACTGCTAAAAACAGCAAGAAGTTGGACAAGCTGGTAAAACGAGCTAGCTCAGTGCTGGGGGGGAGAGTGGACTCTGTGGTGGATGTCCTTGAGAGACTTATGAGGAGCAAGGTGCTTTGTGTTTTGAATTGAATTCTGTCTTTAATTTGTCTTTAATTTGTGTACTAGTCATGTCTCTACTATTTATTTCATTCCGCTTACATGTTTTTCCTCTACTTGCTAAATTTTTGTAAGGTGTCCTTGAGACTCTTGAAAGGCGCCCATAAATAAAATTTATTATTATTATTATTAAGGTGCTGGTCATCCTCGACAACTCCGGGCACCCCCTCCACGTATTCTCGAGGAGCACACGGAACAACAACCAGCTCCTCTCCCTGCGCTGTAGAACGGAGCGGTTCAGGAGATCCTTCACCCCTGCAGCCATTAAATTTTATAATACTGACCGCTAGGCTGTATGGGGATGCTTTGCATTTTTAATAGTTAATTATTGGGTCTTTTTAAGTATTTATTGCTTTCATGTATTGTCCATATTGTATTTTATGTATTTTTTGTCTGCTTTCATTCTGAATGTGTGGGTTTGTTGGTTGTTGGCTTCTGGACATCTGAATTTCCCTGAGGGGATCAATAAAGGATTTATTATTATTATTATTATTATTATTACTATTATTATTATTATTATTATTATTATTATTATTATTATTATTATTATTATTATTATTATTATTATTATTATTATTACACAAGTACAATGCGTAGACCAAAAATAAAAATATCAGATGCAGGATATAGTTTTCAATTTTGTAGTTCTGAGGGAAAATCCAACATCCACAATGAGGTAGCATGGAAGATTGATACAGCTTCTGTGAATAGGTTGCATCAGCAATGCACCTCTTCAATTAATGGCATCGGTGAGAATGCTGATATTTATTGCTAAATGAAATTATTCAACACTGCTATTGGATATGAAATTCCTAGATTTGAGGGGATTTTGGTAAGATACTTTTAAAACAGGATGGATGTAACTCGAAGGGTAAAATAAAGACGTGTTTTCATGTTCTTGCTGCCCTTGAACTTCTAGATCCAAGATTCAAGATTCAAGAGAGTTTATTGTCATGTGTCCCTGATAGGACAATGAAATTCTTGCTTTGCTTCAGCACAACAGAACATAGTAGGCATGACTACAGAACAGATCAGTGTGCCCATATACCATTATATAAATATATACACACATGAATAAATAAAGTGCAAATAACAGATAATGGGCTATTAATGTTCAGAGTTTTGTCCGAGCCAAGTTTAATAACCTGATGGCTGTGGGGAAGTAGCTATTCCTGAACCTGGTCGTTGCAGTCTTCAGGCTCCTGTACCTTCTACCTGAAAGTAGCGGGGAGATGAGTGTGTGGCCAGGATGATGTGGGCCTTTGATGATGCTGCCAGCCTTTTTGAGGCAGCGACTGTGATAGATCCCCCCCCCCCGATGGAAGGGAGGTCAGAGCCGATGATGGACTGGGCAGTGTTTACTACTTTTTGTAGTCTTTTCCTCTCCAGGGCGCTCAAGTTGCCGAACCAAGCAACGATGCAACCGGTCAGCATGCTCTCTACTGTGCACCTGTAGAAGTTAGAGAGAGTCCTCCTTGACAAACTTACTCCGTAATCTTCTCAGGAAGTAGAGGCGCTGATGAGCTTTCTTAATAATTGCATCAGTGTTCTCGGACCAGGAAAGATCTTCAGAGATGTGCACGCCCAGGAATTTGAAGCTCTCGAACCTTTCAACCATTGACCCGTTGATAAAAACGGGACTGTGGGTCCCCATCCTACTCCTTCCAAAGTCCACAATTCAGTTTCTTGGTTTTGCTGGTGTTGAGGGCCAGGTTATTGTGCTGGCACCATATGGATAATCGCTCAATCTCTCTTCTATACGCTGACTCATCCCCATCAGTGATACGTCCCACAACAGTGGTGTTGTCAGCGAACTTGATGATTGAGTTCGCACTATGACCGGCTACGCAGTCATGAGTATAGAGTGAGTACAGCAGGGGGCTGAGCACGCAGCCTTGACGTGCTCCCGTGCTGATTGTTATTGAGGCTGACGCATTTCCACCAATATGAACAGACTGTGGTCTGTAAATGCGGAAGTTGAGGATCCAGTTGCAGAGGGATGTGCAGAGACCCAGTTCTGCGAGTTTGGTAACCAGCTTGGAGGGGATGATTGTGTTAAATGCCGAGCTGTAATCAATGAATAACAGCCTGACATATGAGTTTTTGTTGTCCAAGTGGTCCAGTGCGGAGTGGAGGGTCAGCGAGATCGCATCCACCGTTGGTCTGTTGTGGCGGTAAGCGTTCTGCAGTGGGTCCAGGTTTTTGTCGAGGTAGGAGTTGATTTGCTCCATGATCAACCTCTCAAAGCACTTCATCACCACCAGCGTTAGTGCCACTGGTCGATATTCATTGAGGCACGTCACCTTGCTCTTCTTGGGCACTGGTATAATTGATGCCCTTTTAATGCAGGTGGGCACCTCAGACCTCAGCAGTGAGAGGTTGAAAATGTCCGTTAAAAACTCCAGCCAGTTGGTCCGCACAGGTTTTTAGAACATGACCGGGTATACCATCAGGTCCAGGCGCTTTTCGAGGGTTCTCCCCTCTGAAGGATTTCCTGACGTCGGCCTCTGTGACTGAGACTGAAATGCCATCACAGCGAATGGGGACAGTGGATAACTGGTTTGGGACGCGATGGAAAGTAGCTAAAGTGTATGGGTTGTTCAGGAGCAAATGGAAAGGCCATGCAAAGTTGGTATTCACAGTAACAGGCGATTTATTAAAACTGGTGCACACCAGGAGACCAGTCAAAGCTGATCTCCAGAGTATGACTTTGGTACAGCTTTTACATTCTCAGGTGACAAAATTACACAAAAACCTGATTAACAGTAAAACTAGGTCTGGGTTACAGAATGGAGGTTACAGAAATACTTAATTGGGTAACAAACTAGGTCTTGATTACAAAATAGAAGATATAGAAATACTTAATTAAGTAATGAACTAGGCTTTGATTACAGAATAAATTGATTATGAATGAATGAATGAATGAATGAATGAATGAATGAATGAATGAATGAATGAATGAATGAATGATGAATGAATAGGTTTATTGGCCAAGTATTCACATACAAGGAATTTGCCTTGGTGCTCCGCCCGCAAGTGACAACATGACATACAGTGACAGTTAGGAATGATACATAAAACATTAAACATTAAACATAATTATCACAAATCTAACATAGTTCACAGTAGATCCAATTTCCTGTTACAACGATGGGTGCATGCTATAACATAATAAATTAAGTTCATGAAACTGTCATCAATACTGCATTCTATGTGTTCAAGAAGGAACTGCAGATGCTGGAAGATCGAAGGTACACAAAAATGCTGGAGAAATTCAGCGGGTGCAGCAGCATCTATGGAGCGAAGGAAATAGGCGACGTTTCGGGCCGCTGAGTTTCTCCAGCATTTTTGTGTACCTGCATTCTATGTCTCTACTTGTAGGCGTTGTCTGCGGTTCCCTGTTGCCACATTAGCACACTCCACATCCCTGTTTACTAGTTATTAGGCCTCACTATTATTTCCCCTTCAACAGTTGTAAATAGTACACACTGCAACCATATGCAGAGCGGTGGAAGGAATGAATGTTTAAGGTGGTGGATGGACTGTAAAACAAGTGGATGATGTTGAGCTTCTTTAGTCCTGTTGGAATAGCACACGTCCAAATTCCTGTCCTGGGAGTCATGGATCAAATGGCTCTGAGGAGTCGGGGATGAGTCGCTCCCTGTAGGATACCCAGCCTCTGATCTGTTCTTCGAGCCGAGCGGATACTCAGACTAAGATAGAGAAGCTTTTTTGTGTAATAGACTCCATCACTGCTGAATGATTTGAATGGCAATCCTAATTAAGAAAAGCAGAAGAGGTATAAAAACATTCTAGTTATTTATTTAATGTTTTGGGAATTGTGGATAGCTGGTCAGCATTATCAGCTATTATTGCCTTCTCTAATTCCCCTTGAGATGATGGTGAAAAGCGCTACTTTGAACTGCTGCAGTCTTACAATTACTCCTCCAGTACTGATCTAGGTTTAGGTTTAGGTTTATTATTTGCACGTGTACCGAGATACAGTGAAGAATTTTGTTGTGCCTGCTATCCAAACAAATCAGATAATACTATTCATAAATACAATCAAATCAAACTCAAGTACAATAGGCAGAGCAAAGGGGAAGATAGATTATGCTGAATATAGTTCTCATCATTGTCGCACATCAGTTCCATAGACTAAATCCAATGTCCACAATAGGGTAGAGGTGAATTGGACAGTACCCTAGTTTATGAAAGGACTGATAACCGAGGGGCAAAAGCTCTTCCTGAGTCTGGTGGTACACTCGTTCAGGCTTCTGTACTTTCTGCCAGACAGGAGCAGGGAGAAGAAGGAATGGCCAGGGTGGGACAAGTCTTTAATTATGTTGGCTGCTTTTCCGTGGCGGTATGTGTAGATGGAGTCAATGGTGGGAAGTCTGATCTGTGTCATCTGAAAGGGTGTTCCCAGTTTTAGCACAATTGACGACAAACAAACAGCATTATGTTTTAAAGGCCGTGTGCTACTTGGAGAGGTGCATGCAGATCCCACTAGGGGCGCCGCATTGAAGGCAGACTGCCTACAGTGTTCGTTTTTTTCTATCTTTTTTAAAATTTTAGTTTGTCTTATAAGTTTGTGTTTGGAGTTTCTTTACTTTTTTTATGTGGTGGAGGGTAAGGGGGAAACCGCTTCTCAGTCGCTTCCTGGCGAGGACGTGACTATTCTCCGAGTCGCGTCCTCTCCCCCCTCTTTGCGGCCTGCCACTGGATCGGAGTGGCCTTTCCTGCCAGGGACCCGGACCAGAGCTTCAGCAGAGGAGTCGCAGCGCTGGATTCTACTTGGATCGCCGTTTGAAGCTCCGGAGTGCCGTCCCAACATCGTGGAGCTGAGATTTGAAGAGCTCCCAACGCGGGCGGCGCTGACCTCAACATCACGGAGTCCCTGGGACCCTTTGCCGAGGGCCGCCAGCTTGAATCTCCGCCCAGCGCGGCCTGTGGACTCTGAGAGCCGCGGACTCTGGTAGGAAGCGGCCGATTCGGAGGTCCAAGCCGCGGAGGTTGTTCTCCTGGTCCGACGTCGGAGTTCCATCCCGGCTAGCGAGCCTGAATATCGGGTATCCCGTAGCGGCGACTGCGGAGGGCTCGGGAGGCCCCGACCATGGGTGAACATTAAGAACAACAGAGGAAGAAGACTGACTTTGGTGCCTTCCCTCACAGCGGGAAACTTTGATTCTGCTGTGTGGGGAAGTTTTATGTTGGACTCTATCGTGTGTTGTGTACTTTATTTTTAATTGTATGGCTGTATGGTAAACGCTCATTTCACCGTGCCAAGCGGCACATGTGACAAATAAATGTATCTTGTATCTCGTATGTGCTTGAAACTGCTATCCGCTTTGATGGTGGAGTTTGGAGGTTTGGGATACCTGTGAGGAGAGCCTACGAGCGCAAATAAAGTGACTTTTGTGGGTGGTATGAACTATAGCCACAGGGGACTACGTATTGGAGGGTATAAATATTTAGAATAGCAAGCACTTTGCTTTCCCCTGGATTGTGCCAAGCTTCATAAGTGTTCCTGAAACTACAAATGTCCAGGCAAGTGAAGATTATTGCATTATGCTACTTGTAGATGTTGGAAATATTTTGAGGTGAAAGAAGGTGAATCATTCATGACAGCATCTGAGCTGCTTCTGTTATCATGATATTTATATGGCTGGTCCAATGAAGTTTATGACCAATAAAGGGAGCCAGGATAATGATGGTGGGACTCAACATCAGAACAATGTGATTTGGAGGGGAGCCTAGAACTTGGTGTTCCTCTGCATCTGCTACTCTTGTCCTTTTTATTATGGTCGATATTTGAGAAGTGAAATCAACATAACCTGGACATTAGAAGCAGTGCATTTTGTAGATGGTGCATCTCGTGAAGAAGTCACATCAGCGGCTGTATTTCCTGAGGTCTCTGCGGAGAGCAAACGTCTCACAGCCGCTGCTGTTGTCCTTCTACCGATGCGCCGTGGAGAGTATCCTCTCCTATGGAATCCTGGTGTGGTTTGCCAGCTGTACTGTGGCTGAGAGGAGGGTGTTGCAGGGAATTATAAAAACTGCGCAGAACATTACAAACGCCCAACTGCCCTCCTTGGATGACATATATAGGGCCCGATGCTTGCGCCGGGCCACAAATATCAAGCAGGACACATCCCACCCTGCCAACCACCTTTTTACTCTGCTACCCTCTGGGAGGCGATTCAGGACTCTGAAGGCTCGCACCGGTAGACTAAAAAATAGCTTCTACCCATGTGCGATAAAAGAGCTAAATTCCAACAGAGAACGCTGGGGAAGCAAAATGTAATTCCAAGAAATGCCGCCAAATTCTTTTAAATTCTTTTAAATTCTTTTAAAATACCTATTTATTTTTTACTAATAAGTGTACATATGTGTTAATGGTTGTCGTGTTTGTATTTTTTTAACCGGAGGAGATGTAATGGAATTTCGTTGCACAGTATTGTGCAATGACAATAAACGTATTCATTCATTCATTCATTCATTCATACAACAGCCATTCTGATGCAGGGAATGAATGTGTTGGATGATGGATCAGGTACCAGTCAAGTCAGATGTCTTGTCCTGGGTAGTGTTCAGGACTGATTGTTTTTATCTGCATAATGCTTCCGATAAATATATCGCTCCTCTAAATGCACAAATTGCGTAACTGTTAGCTGGTGTTCCTCAGGAGTGCAGGAATGCTATGCGGTGTGCAGTAGCTCGGCAACATTGGAAATAGTGAGATTTGGCAGAGGCATCAGTTAAATGGGAAAAAAAACTCTGAACCAGATTTTACTGATGTTGGACAAGAGAAAAGCTAATTGCTCCCAGGAGAAGAGTAGGCATTGAAAAAATATCAATGAAGCTGGCAGCGTCTGAATTAAGCTGTTGCTTTTGGCAAAGTTTTCTAAACCGCTAAGAACACAGTTATTGGTAACAGGAGAGGACAATTTTGGGGAAAATAAGGCTTCCAGCAACAGCAGTACTCCCACTTGGCTTTCAGCTCTTTAACAATGAACCCTCCCACACACCCATACATAAGCCCCATGCTCAGGGTTCACACAATCCTACCCAAATCTCCCCAGATACCCACTGTCTGAGTTCCAGCTTCTCAGTAGCGTCGGGTATTGGAATACAGTGAAGATCAGACCCTGCACCAGATGCACACGAATTTCCCCTGGAACTCTGAATGGAACCTGCATGGTCCAGTGGCCTCTTCAGGAGCACTCAGGAGCACTGAGTTGTCACATAGGCAGGCATCTCAGTGGTTCAATTCAAAAGGTTATTTATTGGTCACATACACCATTGGTGTAGTGAAATGCTTCTTCCCAATGCAGCACATAAAAAAGGTATACAGACATAACAATAATAAAGATATTTAAACATTAAAAAATCATCCCCCCACAATGGTTCCCATTATGGGCACACTGTCCAGTCCCCATCCCATGTCCACACATAGCAATTGGCATCTCAACAGGTTCAATTGAAGTACGCTACTAAATATCCATAGCACATTCTGTTTCTCTGTTTCATTTTTAGATTCAGTTTAGTTTATTATTATATACACCAGGGTCAATGACATTCCTTGTTTGTGCAAAGCTTATAGAATCAATGCTATGTTCCGTTTTGGTCTCTCTAACTAGGGAAGAATGGAGGGAAGGCAACAAATGTTCACCAGATTGATTCCAGGGACCACAAAATTGTACAGGCGGATAGATGGGGCCAATGAGGTCTGTATTCACAAATGTTCAGAAAAAAATGGCAGGAGATCTCATTGGAAAATACAGATGTCTGACACGCTCGATAGTTGCTATGCGGAGAACATGTTTCATTGGTTGGAATGGGGATATAGAAAGGGGCACAATATCAAAGTAAGCTATTTTAGACTGAGATGAGATGAAATTACTTCACTCAGAAGTTGAAATAACTTGTGAAATTTTCTACCAGTGAAAGCTTTGGAAATCAAGATACTAAATATATTAAGAACAAGTATGGTTTTGTACGTGGAAGATCCTATTTCACAAATTTGATTGTTTTTTGAAGAAATAACCAAAAACATTGACGAGGCCAGAGCCGTAGATGTTGTCTATATGGATTTCAGCAAGGCATTTGATAATGTTTTGTATAGTAGGCTGCTCTGGAAGGTTAGATTGTAATGGATTCAGGGGGAGCCAGCTAACTGGATAGAAAATTGGCTCTATGGAAGGAAGCAGTGGGTGATGATGGACGGTTGTTTCTCGGAGTGGAGGACTGTGACTAGTGGTGTGCCTCAGGGATCGGTGTTGGGCCCATTGCTGTTTGCAGTTTATATTTGTAGAGAATATACAAGGTATGATTAGTAAACTTGCAGATTATACTAAAATGGGTGATACTGTAGATAATGAAGATGGTCATCACAAATTACAGCAGGGTCTTTATCAGTTGGGCAAGTGGGCTGATGGATGGTCAATAGTGTTTACTGTAGATTAATACAAGGTGTTGCATTTTGTGAGGTCAAACCAGGGCAGGACCTTCACAGTGAATGGGGAGTGTTGTGGAGCAGAGGGATCTAGAAGTGTAGGTACATTGTTCCTTGAAAGTGGTGTCATGGGTAGATATGGTGGTAAAGAAGGCTTTTATATACATTGGCTTTTATCAGTCAGGGTAGTGATCATAGAAGTTAGGACGTTTAAGAAGGAACTGCAGATGCTGGAAAATCGAAGGTAGACAAAAATGCTGGAGAAACTCAGCGGGTGAGGCAACATCTATGGAGCGAAGGAAATAGGTGACATTTCGGGTCGAGACCCTTCTTCAGACTTAGGATGTTAATTTACAGTTGTACAAGATATTGGTGGGGCCACATTTGCAACAATGGAGTAGGAAAGGTGTTGTGAAGCTAGAAAGAGTGCAGAGCAGATTTATGTTGACAAGGCTTGCTGGTCTGAGCTATAGGGGGAAATGGGCAGGCTAAGACTCTATGCCTCTATGACCCCAAGGAGATTATTAAGAGTTCTGCACACTAAAGAGACCAACAGCTTATGGAGAAACAAAAAAATTATGCATTGAGATAGAGGATCAACCACGTTTGTTTTGAAGGCACAAGAGACTGCTGATGTTGGAATTTTTAGCAAAACGCAATGTGATGGAGGAACCTTAAGAGCAGGCAGCATCTGAGAGGAACTAAACTGGCGATATTTTGGGTTAGGACCCTTCTTCAGACTGATTGCTTTCATTGTTTTGAATGTGGGATGGCTTACCATTTATATTATTTATGTTTCTATATTTCCTTCTCTGTTTATGGAACCTATGATGAATGTTCCTTAATCCACAGAGACCATCTACAAGATGGAACTGGCAGCAAAGCAAGATATGGGGGCAGTGTAACTTTTTAATGGTACAAAGTCAAGCTTCCCCAGATAAAATGGGTTAAATTACCTCAAAATATTGCTATGATTCTGTTATTGACTGAACATTGAGGTCACTTTCACTGTACATGCTTTATCAATTTTCATTTCTACTATCCACATCGGTGAATTATGGACAAAATTCAGATGAATGATCTGGTAATAGATCCCTGTGTTTTCTGCTTGACTTTTTACTTCAGATTCCCAGCATTTACAGTGTTTCGTTTTTGGATTCACCATTGTGCTTGGTTGCAATCATGTTTAACAAGCGCACCAAATAGCCAGCAGCAACTCCCCCAATGTCTCACAAAGGAAGACACAAAGTACTGGAGCAACTCAGCAGGTCAGGAGAACATGGATGGGTGATGCTTTGTGTAAAGGAGTGGAGTCTGACACACTGTAACCTTTACTGAGTCTTTAATCAAGGCACATGTTACACACATCCCAGTACTGACTGCATCTAGTCTTCAGGCGTACTGGAACCAAAGGGAGGAACAAGAGGAGGATATCACAGTTATACTGATATGGCTGGGCGTGGTTAGTGGTTATTGAGGTAGCTACGTTATAGGTTGCATGCATAAACCATCTACACTTTGGGTCAGGATTCATCTTCAAAACTTTCAGTCTTTAGTAAACCAGCACCTGCACTTCCTTGTTTCCCCAAACATGTGACATTCATTTGTAGGTTTTCCCATACACAACAATTGAAAAACATAAGATAATTTCTGAAGCTGTCAATTTAGCTTAGTTTAGAGATATAGCATGGAAACAGCCCCTTTGGCCCACCATGTCCACACCAACCAGCAATCCCCAGACATTGACCTATCCTACACACACTAGGGATAATTTACATTCATGCCAAGCCAATTAACCTACAAACCTGTACGTCTTTGGAGTGTGGGAGGAGAGCGAAGATCTTGGAGAAAACCCACGCGGTCACGGGGAGAACATACAAGCACTGTGCAGACAGCACCCGTAGTCGGGATCGAACCTGCGTCTCTGGCGCTGAAAGCACTGTAAGGCAGCAACTCTAATGCTGCGCCACCGTGCAGTATTTATGAATACTTGGCCTGACTCCCCTATATGGAACAGGCTGGACCAGTTGGATTTCTGGAGGAACATGACCCTTCCCTGAGAGTAGGTATTCATAAAAGCAACGGAATATTGAAGCATATTGGAAACGGCTATGTCTCTTTAAAATTCATAATATTTTTGTTTACTTAAAGTGTGATAAGAAAACATATTGCACATTTTTTATGTATCAGCATATGATCTGTACCACTTTATTTTAACCTGATGAATTTTAATATAATGTATGAGCATTCAGTGTATTCCTCCACTTCAACAAATGTCGATATTATATTTCACAGAACATGCAGAACACAAAACAGCACAGGAATAGGCCCTTCGTCCTACAATGTTTGTGCCAAACATCATGCTGAGTTAAAATAATCTTCTCTGCCTGCACGTGATACATAGAACATAGAGCATTGAACAGTACAGCATAGGAACAGGCACTCTGGCCACAATGTATGTGCCGAACATAAGACCTAAAGAAACTAACTTTATCTGCCTGCACAAGGCCGATATACCTCAGCATATCCATGTGCCTATCTTAAAGGCCTGTCCCACGAGCATGCGACTGCATGTGGCAAGCGCGACCAAACCGGAAGCGGGGGCCGCGCGGAGGTCGAGTGATCCCATACGAGTTGACGTGAAGTTCGAGCAAAGTCCGCGGGAAGTTCGCGCTAGGCGTACGCCGTCAAGACGCTGCGTACGGCGTCGAGAAGATGCGCACGCCCGTCGAGGCGGTGCATATGGCCTTAATTCGGCTGCAGGCTGGCAGGCCGTTGCTGCGCGGAATTTTTGGACAGTGTCAGTATTGCAGAGCCCCGCGCGATGTCGAGACCAGCTCCGCACAACTCCATACGTCGCCGGTGATCGAAGTGGGACCGGCCCCGCGAGGCTGTACGGCTCAAGCGACCATGTTAGGTCGTGCTTGCTGCATGCAGTCGCATGCTCGTGGGACAGGCCCTTAATAGCCTCTTAAATGCCACCAGCGTACCTACCTCCATCACCAGTATGTTCCAGACATCCACTACCCTCGATGTAAACTTGATCCGCTTATCACCTTTAAACTTTGCCCTCTCACCTTCAAGCTTTGCCCTCTACTGAGTACAAGGATTTTAGCAAATCACATATTTAGGAACTGTCTATGTATCGATTAGGACTACAGCAGGCTGTGATAGGCAGTCTAAGACTGATGTAACTAGTGCTCCTGATTGTGATGATATGTAACATTCTATGCCATTAAAAAGATAATCAATAAACTCAATTTGATTAGTGTGTGTCCGTAAGCAAAATGTAACAAAAAACAGTCTTTTGTTTCATTTACCAAATCTATTTATTGAAGCTTGACTTTGTATAAAGTATTACGTAATTGTAATTAAAACACTGAAGAGAACATTTGAAACAGTTGGCCTCATTGCATATGCAAAAGCATATGCTACGATGCTGTGCACAACTACAGGTATAAGTGCCAATTTTAATCATCTCAAGAAGTAGGACAACTATTGAGGTCACCCCTCCTATTTGTAATAAGAAGGAGAAAAACAACTGTGTTTAGAGTGCTACTTACCATAAAAAGTCTACTGTTGGGTTGTTTCACAGCTTGGTTTGGGAACAGCTCTGACAAAAGATTGCAAAAAATTGCAGAGAGTACTTGATGTAGCCCAGTCCATCACACAGACCAGACTTCTCACCATTGACTCCACCTACACTTTACGCTGCCTCGGAAAAGCAGCCAAATAATCGAAGATTTGTCCCACCCTGGCCATTCCTGCCTCTCCCTGCTTTCGTCCGGCAGAAGGTGCAGAAGCTTGAATGTGTACACCACCAGACTCAGGAACAGTTTCTTCCCCTCTGTTATCAGTATTATGAACGGTCCTTCCATTAGCTGGGATACGGTCTGAATCATCTCTACCCCGTTGCCAATATTGGACTTTCTTTATGAAACCGATGCTGAGAACTATTATCGGCACTCTGCATCTTCCCCTTTGTTCTGTCTGTTGTACAGGTACTTGAGTTTGACAATTATATTTATTTAAAGTACTATCTCATCTAATTGGATAGCATGCATGACAAAGCTAATCAATGGTACATGTAACAATAATATACCTAAACCGAAACCTAGACAAATGTAGTTGGAAAAGACAGTAAATAAAGCATGAAAGTGCCGGGATCATTTAACAGATCAGACAGCTTCTGTAGAAAAAGTTGTCATGTTGGGTTGGATTGTCAGTCCCCGTACTGCTGTCTTGTGAAGTATTTTCCAGTTAGAAGCTTATTGATGGCTAAGCCAGCCACCTTATGAATGGGTGCTCACTGACAAAAGCTGTTCTTCTCTGGGTTGCTGGAGGTGGATATCCCCAGGCTTTCCATGCACATTGCTGGAGGAACTCAGCAGTTTGGCCAGCATCTGTTGGGGGGAAAAAATTGTCCATGTTTTGGGATGAGATCCTGTATCAGGACTCTTTCCCCTTTCTTTTCCCTCTCGACATTCCTGAATCCCCCACCCTTCACAGTGGCACATCGGTAGATTGCTGCCTTACAGCGCCAGAGACCCTGGTTCGATCCTGGCTACAGTGCTTGTCTGTACGGAGTTTGTACGTTTTCCCCGTGAGCTGCCTGGTGCGTTCTCCAAGAACTTTGGCTTCCTCCCACACTCCAAAGGCGTACAGGTTTGTAGGTTAATTGGCTTGGTTTAAATGTAAAAATTGTCCCTTGGATTAACATTGATAGTGTTAAGGTGCGGGGTTCACTGGTCGGTGCGGGTTGGTATCTCTCCAGTGTGGCACGAAGAGCCTGTTTCTGATTTGTATCTCTAAACTAAACTAAACTAAGATTCTCCAACAGTTTGCTTTCCTCTGCAGGTTCCAGCATCGGCAGTCTCTTGTTTCTCTCCATTAGCAGCATGCCTCGCCTTTCAGTTATCCAGCTCTGCGGAGCTTTTCCAGGGGAAGTGTTAAGTTATCTCTGGCGCAGGCTTCTACCTGCATTCCGAAGATCATTGACTCCGTCTTGTACTCTGGGCATTGTTGGGGAGGATGCAATGGAAGTTTATTTGCATAAAAGCCCTCATCAGTTTAGAAATCCAAATTAAAAGCTAACAAGCCTGTTTTAAGTAAACAATTAAATGAAGACAGAAGCTGGCCCAGTAAACCTTTTTTTCTGTGGTATCTTTAGAAAACCTTTGCACAATCAAACCATATACAACAATTATGGCGGATGTGCAGGAGTGGGGCCCTATTTGTGTATCATTTTTATTTTATATGGATGTATGGAAATTTCTTCTCTGTAAAGCACTTTGGCTTCAACGTAATTTGATTTAAAAGTGCTATATAAATAAAAATTACTTACTTACTTACTTACTTACTAATTAATGCTAAGGGAAAGGAGAAAAAAAACAGGAAAAGTCAGGTATAATTACACTGTTTAAAATACAGATACATGAATAAAAGTTCAGAGAAACATGAGACAAACACAGGCAGATGAGACTAGTTCAGATAGACATCATGGTCAGCATGGGTGATTTGGGCTGAAGTGCTTGTTTCCTTGCTGTGTAACTCCATGACTCTATGACATACCATCCAATCTTCCTCTGATTTCCTCCACAGGCATTCTCTTTTTGTGGCTAAGTGGCATTCAGAACAGTGACAGTGAGAATGTAATTATTACCCACAGTTGACACTAATTGTTTAACATTTGGAAGTAAATTACAGCTGGTCAACCATAATTATTGAGCGGATGGAGAGTTAGAATTGGTACCAGACAGAGGGCACCAAATGAGCGGTGAAAGTCAAAGGTTGTGGAGAAAGAGAAAGAGGACACGGTAAATGTGAAAGGGAATTAATACGTAGGTTGAACTCTGGTGATGTCAACAAGGCTTGGCTACAATCTTAACCTCAGCTTGGTAATTGTTTGTCAGAAGGTTTCCTTGCCAAGCTATGTGTCAGGTGGTCCATCTATGGTTTTAGGAGGGACGACAAGGTTAGTTTAGTTTAGAGATATACAGCATGGAAACAGGCTCTTTGGCCTGTTGAGTCAATACTAACCATCTATCACCAGTTCAAACTTGTTCTATGTTATCCCACTTTCTCATCCACTACTTACATACTAGGGGCAATTTACAGAGGCTAATTAACCTGCATGTCTTTGGGATGTGGGAGGAAACCAGAGCACCCAAGAGAAACCTACAGAGTCACAGGGAGAACGTGCCAACTCCACACAGTCAGTACATAAGGTCAGGATCGAACTTGGGTCTCTGGCACTGTGAGACAGCAGCTCTAGCAGCTGCTCCACTGTGTCACCTTTAAGAATGTTTTTTTGTATTTCAATTATGGTCCAAGTGTAATACAAGCTCAGTTACTCTGAGGTAAATGATTAGCCTTTTCATGGCAGAGGAAGCACAATGAGCTAAATGGCCTGGTCTTTCCTCTCTTTCTCCTGTTCTCATACTACACAGAGAATGATCTGGCCTTCCCTGTATTAAAGCCCCTCTACTGTCCATTCCCGTGACCATTCCCAAATCCATTCCTGGACACTTACCCTCAATATAAGATTTATTCCATTGGATCCCATTGCAGTGAAGATCAAAAGATAGAAACAAAAAGCTGGACTAACTCAGCGAATCAGGCAACCTCTCTGGAGAAAAGGAATAGGTAACGTTTTGGGTCAATACCCTTCTTTAAACTGAGCAGTGATCATCCAATTGCTTTTATTAGTTCAATGGATGCATCTCACCAACTTCATAGCCATTTTGATCAATAAGATGGGTACCAGGACTTTACTGTGGCAAGTTGGATAACATTTTAAAAATTCACCTTACTGCATTTTATGACAGTTTGAAGTTTATAAAATAATGAGGGACATGGATAGAGTGAATAACCACTGCCTATTCCCCATGGGAGGAAAGTCTATAACTAGACGACATTGGTTTAAGGTGAGAGCGAAAAGATTTCAAAGGGAACTGAGGGGCAACCTTTTGCACCCAGAGGGTGAGACATACATGGAACAAGCTGCCAGAGGTAGTGGCTGAGGTGGGTATCAATATGACATTTAAAAGACACTTGGGCAGGAACATGGATAGGAGAGGACAGACACAAAATGCTGGAGTAACTCACCGGGACAGGCAGTATGTCATGGATAGCAGGTTGGCCGGATGGCAGAAGGCAAAGGGTGGCAATAGAGGGGGCGTTTTCTGGTTGGCTGCCAGTGACTAGCGGAGTTGCGCAGGGCTCGGTGCTGGGGCCGCTACTCTTCCTGTTGTATATTAATGATTTGGATGAGAAGACTAAAGGCTTTGTGGCCACGTTTGCAGATGATACAAAGATATGTGGAGGGGCAGGGGAGGGATAGGTGGAGAAAGCAGGGACTCTGCAGAAGGGATTGGGCAGGTTGGGAGTTTGGGCAGAGAAGTGGCAGATGGAATACAGCGTGACGAAAGTGTGGAGTCATGCATTTTGGTAATAGGAATAAAGGCATAGACTATTTTCTAAATGGGGAGAAAATCTGTAAATTGGAGATGCCATGGAGACTTGGGAGTGCCTGTACATGATTCCCAAAAGGTTAATTTACAAGTTGAATCAGTAGTAAGGAAGGCAAACGCAATTCAAGCATTTATTTCAAGAGGACTAGAATACAAATACAAAGAGACTCTAGAGGTACTGGCAGGCCACATTTGGAGTATTGTGAGCAATTTTGGGCCCCTTATCCGAGGAAGGACATGCTGGCTCTGGAGGGGTCCAGAGAAGGTTTATGAGGATGATCCCAGTAATTAGTGGGTTAACATATGATGAGCGTTTGCGGGCACTGGACCTCTGCTCGCTGGAGTTTGAGGGGAGCCCTCATTGAAGCATACAGAATAGTAAAGGGCCTGGATAGGGTGACGTGGAGAGGATCCTTTCTCTGTGGAAGAGTCTTGGAACGGAGGTCATGGCCTCATAGTTGAGGGATGTTCCTGTGCAGAAGAGATGGGGAGGAATTTTTTTGGTCGGAGGGTGGTGGGTCTCATAAGGTCATAAGGTCATAAGGAATAGGAGTAGAATTAGACCATTCGGCCCATCAAGTCTACTCCGCCATTCAATGATGGGCGATCTATCTCACCCTCCTAACCCCATTAGTGTTGAGGTCCCGACCACGGGGGAAAATGGAGGAGGACTGGCCAATTTTTGTGCCTACCACCACAGTGATGAATGCTGTGGTGGATGTTTGTGTTAAATTTTTATTGTGTTTTTGTGTGTTCTTTTTCATTGTACCGCTGCTGGCAAATTCATTTCACTTGCAATTTATGTACTAATCAAGAATCTATCTGTCTCTCCCTTAAAAATATCCATTGACTTGGTCACAGCTTTCTGTGACAAAAAATTCCACAGATTCACCACCCTCTGACTAAATACATTTCTCCACGCCTCCTTTCTAAAAGAAAGTCCTTTAATTCTGAAAGAAAGTTCTTTAATTCTGATGGGTCTGTGGAGTTTGCTGACGTGGAGGCCATCAATGGATATTTTTAAGGCAGAGATACTGTAGATAGATTCTTGATTAGTATGGGTATCAGGGGTTATGGGGAGATATATCAGCCATGATTAAATGGCGTAGTAGACTTGATGGATCAAATGGCCTAATTCTGCTCCTATCAATTACAAACTTACGACATATGTAAAGAGGATGCCACTGGATCAGTATTGCTTCCGCATTACCTGAATGATGACCATTCAGAAAAGATTTGATCATTCTGCTATTTCAATTTAAGTAGCTCCCTGATAGATTTCAGCTTGCTTGAAAATGAAATAAAGAAACGCCTAGAGTGGATGTGGAGAGAATGTTTCCAGTAGTGTGAGAGCCTAGGACCAGAGGGAACAGTCTCAAAATAAAAGGACGTATCTTTAGAATGGAAATGAGGTGGAATTTCTTTAGCCAGGGGGTGGTGAATCTGTGGAATTTATTGCCACAGACGGCGGTGGAGGCCAAGTCATTGTGTATTTTTACACTTGAGATTGGTAGGCTTGTGATTAATAAGGGTGTCTAAGATCACGGGGAGAAGAAAGGAGAATG
This sequence comes from Amblyraja radiata, assembly GCF_010909765.2. NCBI lineage: Eukaryota > Metazoa > Chordata > Chondrichthyes > Rajiformes > Rajidae > Amblyraja > Amblyraja radiata. Next base: position 125,997,417 of record NC_045957.1, on the reverse strand, counting down.
GGGTTGAGAGGGAAAGATAGATCAGCCATAATCAATACCATACGATACGATACGATACAATGGAACGTTATTTATCCCAGGAGGGAGATTGGCAACAGTCATAAAAACACAAAATACATGAAACATGAAATTAAACTGACGAGAGGAAAGGATTGGGGGATGTGCAAAGATTGGGGAGGTGGGTGGGGAGTCACTCAGTCTTCCCCACGACAGAAGGGAGAGAGGTCGTACATCTTGATGATCACAGGGAAGAACGATCTGCTGTGGCATTCTGTCCTGCATCTTGGTAGAAACAGTCTTTTGTCGAAGGTACTACTCAGGTTGACCAGTGTGTGATGGAGGGGGTGAGCCGTATTGTCCAGAATGTTCCCAGTTTGAGGAGCATCCTCCTCTCCAAGACCACCTCCCATTAATCCAACTCCGCCCCCAGGATGGAGCCAGCCTTCCTGATGAGTTTGTTGATCCTATTGGCAATCCTGTTGATCGAATGGCGGACAGACCCGATGGGCCTAATGGCTTAATTCTTCAACTATGACTTATGGTCTTTTGGTCTAAAACTCCTCCCAATTTACTAATGGAGAATGCACCAGTAAAGTTACAGCAGATTTCTCTGATCTTTGCCTTGGCCTAGGCACAAAATGTGGAGTAACTCAGTGGGCCAGGCAGCATCTCTGGAGAGAAGGGATGGGAGACGTTTCGGGTCGAGACCCTTCTGCAGTTCTTTCCTACACAAGGAATACAGCCTTCCAGGAACAGCAGACAGATACACTGTTGAGACCTCTCTAATGCACATATGAGATTCTCCACTGCCAACAGATATTTGGAAAAAATTATCAGGAGCCTCTTGAAGTAAGTGCATTTATTTAATTCCAGAAAATTAAAAAGCTCATCTTAGATAAATATATTTTATTATGTTCCTCACCAAAAGAATTATGTTTTAAAAACATTATTTGGCATGACCGATCAAACAGAATAATTTGATAACTACTCAAATTAGAAATTAATATGCTTCATTCTTAAAAAACAGCCAAATATATTAATATTGTACTTGTTGTTATTTTTTGCAACACACTAATTCTTACCAGTTATTTTGTTTCAAATATGATAAATCAAGTTTAGCAAATGCAACAATTTATGAGTGAAGTTATCACAGATACTGCTAAGATTTCAGTAAAACAGTTTCAGATTTTTGCAATTAAAATTGTTCGTGAGAAACAATTGCGAAGTAATTGTTACATATTAGTGATCATTTCCACGCTTTGTATTATTGTTCTTCCCAGTCGCTCTAAGAATTGCTTTTAGATTCAAAAGCACGGTGCCTTATTTGAAATTTTAGCCATTTATTCTTGCTAATTGAGAGCACTTGAGATAAAATTACAGAATAAGTCTGTGTTCAAAAAGAGCAAGAAACAGAAGGCAAGCCCATCCTAGAATCAATCCAATGTTCTGGAAGATGAACAGCAACCAGGGCTGTGTTGTTTGTACATGTGTCATCTCAGGAAGCTGTTGTAAATCAAAAAAAACATAGTTAACTTATGATAATGCAAATGTTTTTCTTTGCATTCAAAAACAGAGCAGTGCATGCTTGAAATATGAAAACAAAGAAATCCTGGATAGACAGCAGGTCAGGCAGAAACTGTAGAGAGAGAAACTGAATTATCAAGTCAGTTTATTGACCTTATTACTGCAATCTTTTCAGTTTGATTTCTGCTCGGTACATTGCCGTTCAGCCAAAACTACAAAGTGGTGCATTGGGCCTCTGGTAGTCTGTAATCAACTCAGGAGTGGTTTCTTGCCTTCCAAAAGGCCGCAAAGACATGTGTTATATTATATCAATGTCGATCTTTCGACAATTCAAGAAGCTGTTTCACTGTAATAACATTTTAAACGAGCAATCTAATTTCTTCATAGATCACATATTTTACATATTCCAACACATTTGGTTAGATGGCACCAGTTGCAATTGCTTAACATCAGAAATTTGGGCAAACCCCAGTAATGCTTGTTTCTCATAGAGTATTTTAATGATACTCTACATGTACTATTTCTACAACTCATATGAATTAATACCACAAGACCGCAAATTACAATAATTTGATTATTTCGTGAAGGTCGAGGTAGAAATCTCCTTTTTTTGCTCTACCAGGGACATGCCCTTCAGCCCGCACTATTGGTGCCGAACATGATGCCAAGATGAACTAATCATGTCTATCTACAAAGATCCATACCCTCAATTCCGAGATTATCCATGTGTCCATCTGAAGGTGACTATGAGAGGGATGACACGCTGAATCACGAATGGCCCGTTAATTTCAACTAACTTCAGGGTTAATGACCAAAGACAAATTTCAATCCCATACAAAGCAAAATTTCAATTAAGAATCAAGTCAAGAGTGTTTTATTGTCATATGTCACATCATCATTACAGCATCATGAGCAAAAGACAACATGGTGCAGGAATTCATGCACGAGATTGATCCCTGGGATGGCGGGACTGTCATATGAGGAAAGATTGAAACGACTAGGCTTGTATTCACTAGAGTTTAGAAGGATGAGGGGACATCTTATAGAAACATATAAAATTATAAAAGGACTGGACAAGCTAGATGCAGGAAAAATGTTCCCAATGTTGGGCGAGTCCAGAACCAGGGGCCACAGTCTGAGAATAAAGGGGAGGTCATTTAAGACTGAGGTGAGAAAAAACTTTTTCACCCAGAGAGTTGTGAATTTATGGAATTCCCTGCCACAGAGGGCAGTAGAGGCCAAATCACTGGACGGATTTAAGAGATAGAGCTCTAGGGACTGGTGGAGTCAAGGGATATGGGGAGAAGGCAGGCACGGGTTATTGATAGGGGACGATCAGCCATGATCACAATGAATGGCGGTGCTGGCTCGAAGGGCCGAATGGCCTCCTCCTGCACCTATTTTCTATGTTTCAGCAGATCAGGCAGCACCTGTGGAGAGAATGGACAGATTACATGTTTGGGTCAGGACCCTTCTTCAGACTGGGAGAAGGGCATCATGGTTGGCTTTGATGAAATATCGGAGAAAAGTGCCATTGTTCAGATGTTGTGCAAGGCAGTATAGTTATGAGGGAACTAATATTGCATTTCCATTATGTGTCTTTTGAGACTGGATAAAAATAATATCTTCTCGCCAGAATTGCTATTGAACATGGATTAGTACTGCACTCAGACTGTATTTCTGTTACATTTACAAATCATTATTCATGTCAGGCCAAACACTGTTGCAAACCTTAAGGATGGAACTGCAGATGCTGGGTTAAACCGAAAATAGACATAAAAAGCTGGAGTAACTCAGCAGGACAGGCAGCATCTCTGGAGAGAAGGAAGGGGTGACGTTTCGGCTCTCGACCTGAAACATCACCCATTCCTTCTCTCCAAAGATGAGTTAATCCAGCATTTTGTGTCAATTTCCTGTTACAAACCTGTTGTGCTGCTGCAACTTCAGACTCAAACCCAAAACGGAAACTATCCATGTTCTCCTGGGATGCTGTCTGACCCATAGTGTTACTCCACCATTTTTGTGTCTTTCCTTGGTAAACTTCATATGTAGTTCCTTGTTTCTACAATGTTATCGTTCCATTTTGGTACACATGACAGTAAAACACTCCTGAATCTCCCTTGAACAGATGTTCTTGGTTCTTGGTTTCTTGGTCCTCCAAAATATTCCAAATGGAATTTAAACTAGAGGTGGTACCTCATGGTGGTACCCCATCTCCCCCCTCCCCCACACCTCTCTCCCCCTCCCCATTCCTCTCTCCTCCCCTCCCTCACCCCTCTCACCTCCCCCTCTCCATCTCCCTCCTCACCCCTCTCCCTCTCCTCCCCCTCCTCCTCCCACCCCATCCCTCTACCCCCCACCCCCTTCCCTCTCTACCCCACCCCCTTCCCTCTCTCCCTCCGCCCCCTTCCCCCTACCCCTCTGTCCCTCTTCCACCTCTCCCCCTACCCCTTCCTCCCCACTCTTCCACTTCTCTCCCACTTATCCCACCCCTCTCTCTCTCCCCGTCCCCCACCCATCTCTCTCCCCCTCCCTTCCCCCTCCCTCCCCTCTCACCCCCCACCCCTTCCCCTACCCCCTGTCACTCTTCCACCACTCCCCCTACCCCTCTACCCCTCCCTCCTTACTGACTCTTCCCCCTTCTCTCCCCCCCTCCCCCCACTCTCCCTCCCCACTCTCTCCCTTCTCTCCCCCCCCCCCCTCTGTTATAAGATGAGTAAATGTAAACGTAATGTAAAATGTTAAATACATGCAAAATGAGTTCAAGAAACCCACTGAACAATACACTTTCATAAATAAGTAGCAGGCTCCCGTGCGGTTAAATAAAAAATAAATTGTTTCCTCTGCCCAGTTTTCTCCGTTAGGGTTCCCTGGGGACAAGCTGGGTAAGAATGTTGGAAATGGAACATAATGTGGGAAAACGTGAGATTATTCCTGGTTGCAAGGGAGGGATAATAAAACGGAGTTGTTTTCATCATTGAACATACAAAGATCCTCTGCTACAGTGGCTCATGATGGCATGCAGAGAGCAAACATGCAATTACCACAAGCAACTTTAAATGCAACTTTAAATGCAGCAAGTACGTTGGTCTTCATCAAAGGAGGCTTAAATATTAGAATAAAGCAATTGTGTTCTGGGTGTGCTCTCCCGATAGCGTGTAGGCTTGTCTTCTCTGTCCAAAGGGGCTGTCCCACTTGGGCGTTATTTGCGCGTCATTTACGCGACATCCTAAAAATTGGTTGGCACGTCGTGACGCTCGCGTGATGCGCGCATGGTGCATGGTGAGGCGTGGTGGCGTATGCAGTGACGAGCGGAAATGTGCGGCGCCCCAGGATATTGCATTGATCAAAATCCTCGTGCACCACCTGCGTGACGTATCCCTTGCGCACGCTGACGTAATGATGGCATACGCTGATCTACTGACGACGTACGTGTAGCGGGTGGTGATGCATAGTTATGCATAGTGACGCACGAACATTGCTATAGTAATTTATTATGCATCAACGTGCATCAACGTCCATAACCATGCGCCACCCGTACGCCATCGGCGCGCCATTGGCGCACAATTTGAGCACCGCATCACGTGACCACCTGGGTATAAAGCGCGAGTAGTTTTTAAACTGAGAAAACCCTTGCCACGGTGATTGGACTAAGAACGAACAACATCGCAAATGGCTCCCAAAAGAAGCAGGGTCCTCAAGAGCACTCGGCGCGCGACTGTCGTTCTGCTAGATGATTTTCGCGCGACTGTCACTAACGGCCTGACGTGTAAATGACGCGCAAATGACGCCCAAGTGGGACAGGCCCTCAAGAAGGACATACCTGGCTTAGAGACTTTGATTCACTAAATTGATTTCTGGAATGAATTTCCTTATGAAGTAGGGAACGGCCCATCACGTTTACGCTGACTTTCAAGACAATTCCATCAATCTCATTCCCCCACTTATTTCCCGGTAACATGTTCTCTCTCACAAAATATTAAACTCCCCCTTCAATTTCCTGCCATCCATATACACACGGGTAAGTACTAACCGTGTAGGAAGGAACTGCAGATGCTGGTTTACACCAAAGGTAGGCAATAAATGCTGGAGTAACTCAGCGGGACAGGCAGCATCTCTGGATAGAAGGGATAGGTGATGTTTCGGGTCAAGTCCCTTCGTCAGACACACAAATCAGAATGGGAGATGATCACATTGAAATATTCTGAAAGGGACTAAGGGGCAAGAGGTTGTTTCTTCATACTGCAGAGCATAGAATTAAGGGGCAAATATTCAGAATAATGAATGAAATATAGAGACGTGTCATTGACCTGAGAGTTTGGAAATGTCTGGAATTGGAATGTGTATGGTCAATAACAGGGCGGCACGGTGGCGCAGCGGTAGAGTTGCTGCCTTACAGCACTTGCAGCGCCGGAGACCCGGGTTCAATCCTGGCTACAGGTGCTGTCTGTACGGAGTTTTGGTTTCCTCCCACACTCCAAAGACATACAGGTTTGTAGTTTATTTGGCTTGGTGTATGTGTAAATTGTCCCTCGTGTGTGCAGAGTAGTGTTAATGTCCTGGGATCGCTGGACGGCGCAGACTCGATGGGCCGATGGGCCTGTTTTCACGCTGTATCTCAAAACTAAACTAAACTAAATTTTAAAAAAAACTGAATATGTTTAAGACCAAGGCTGTGAGATTTTTGGGGACTGAATAAATCAAATCACTTGATAAATACTAGGATTAGAATGAATATGGTGTGAATGGATGAATTATCAGCCAAGATTTTATTAAACAGGGGAATAGGACATTGAGGGAAGTTAGTGTAGAAATAGCAGGGGCTATGACAGAAATATTTCAATTGTCATTAGAAACGGGAATAGTGCCGGAGGATTGGCGTACTGCGCATGTTGTTCCATTGTTTAAAAAGGGTTCTAAGAGTAAACCTAGCAATTATAGACCTGTTAGTTTGACGTCAGTGGTGGGCAAATTAATGGAAAGGATACTTAGAGATAATATATATAAGCATCTGGATAAACAGGGTCTGATTAGGAACAGTCAACATGGATTTGTGCCTGGAAGGTCATGTTTGACTAATCTTGAATTTTTTGAAGAGGTTACTCGGTAAATTGATGAGGGTAAAGCAGTGGATGTTGTATATATGGACTTCAGTAAGGCCTTTGACAAGGTTCCTCATGGAAGGTTGGTTAAGAAGGTTCAATTGTTGGGTATTAATGGTGGAGTAGCAAGATGGATTCAACAGTGGCTGAATGGGAGATGCCAGAGAGTAATGGTGGATGGCTGTTTGTCAGGTTGGAGGCCAATAACTAGTGGGGTGCCACAGGGATCTGTGTTGGGTCAACTGTTGTTTGTCATGTACATCAATGATCTGGATGATGGTGTGGTAAATTGGATTAGTAAGTATGCAGATGATACTAAGATAGGCGGTGTTGTGGATAATGAAGAGGATTTTCAAAGTCTACAGAGAGATTTAGGTCATTTGGAAGAGTGGGCTGAAAGATGGCAGATGGAGTTTAATGCTGATAAGTGTGAGGTGCTACATCTTGGCAGGACAAATCAAAATAGGACATACATGGTAAATGGTAGTGAATTGAGGAATACAGTTGAACAGAGGGATCTAGGAATAACTGTGCACAGTTCCCTGAAGGCGGAATCTCATGTAGATAGGGTGGTAAAGAAAGCTTTTGGTGTGCTGGCCTTTATAAATCAGAGCATTGAGTATAGAAGTCGGGATGTAATGTTAAAATTGTACAAGGCATTGGTGAGGCCAATTCTGGAGTATGGTGTACAATTTTGGTCGCCTAATTATAGGAAGGATGTCAACAAAATAGAGAGAGTACAGAGGGGATTTACTAGAATGTTGCCTGGGTTTCAGCAACTAAGTTACAGAGAAAGGTTGAACAAGTTAGGGCTTTATTCTTTGGAGCGCAGAAGGTTAAGGGGGGGACTTGATAGAGGTCTTTAAAATGATGAGAGAGATAGACAGAGTTGACGTGGATAAGCTTTTCCCACTGAGAGTAGGGAAGATTCAAACAAGAGGACATGACTTGAGAATTAAGGGACAGAAGTTTAGGGGTAACATGAGGGGGAATTTCTTTACTCAGAGAGTGGTAGCTGTGTGGAATGAGCTTCCAGTGAAGGTGGTGGAGGCAGGTTCGATTTTATCATTTAATAATGAATTGGATAGTTATATGGACGGGAAAGGAATGGAGGGTTATGGTCTGAGATGGGACTAGGGGAAAATAAGTGTTCGGCACAGACTAGAAGGGCCGAGATGGCCTGTTTCCGTGCTGTAATTGTTATATGGTTATATGGTTATATGGAATGGATTTAAGGTGCAGATTAGTCTGTTGCATCTAATGCTCTTACCTTGCTCACATAATCAAATATAGCCACTATCAATTTAAATTTCTGTGCTTTTTGAATTAAATTTCTGTCGTACACTTAATTTTGGAATGTGTATGGTCAATCATCGTATCACAACATCATTACTGCCCAGAGAGCCCATTTGAACCATTACGATCATGACTGTTCCACATGGAGCAATCCATATATTCCTAGTCCCCTTCACTTTCTCCATTTCGTTAAAAATTCTTTCCCTCAAGGGCACATCTGATTTCATCTGCAAACTCCAACTGGTTCCATCCCCATCCCATTTTCAGCATTTGAAGTAAGTGTATACAATATTAGGTTCACTGGCTATACCGTTCCACTACAATCTAAATCATACCAATAATATTCAGAGGCTTCAGGATTAAATACTGGAGGAGTGCTTGTGATTGAAATAATTATATTTTGAGTATTGGACTTTCATTTTCACTTAAATTCCAGATTCTCAAATCATATATTCCTGGAGTAAGATTTCTTTCATAAGAATATAAGGAGAAACAGTCAGAAAAAAAGGATGGGGAATCTTAATAAACAACACATCTTCTAAAATATTTATTTACAAGAAAAAATACAATTTTAAAGAAAAGAATGTCTGTAATGTGACATCAATGTATCCTTGACTAAAATATGTTTCCTTGTTTATAATGATCAATCAAAGAATAAAATTATCCTTTTGCAATTTGAGGTCAAGGTATATCAAATTGAATTATGTTTTAATAGCATGAACAGTGTGTTCATTCCATTAAAGACATAATGTGATTTTTAAATTCCTTTATCTTATCACTGGATATCCTAGCTTGATCAACAATGGCCTACTCCAGCCCTCTTCACCATTTGTCATGACAGATTGCAATCCCAAAGCCTGCACAGGCTGGAGATGTTTGTGCTGATGTGTAAGAACTAATCTGAGACAGACTGTTCTGTGATCACCATCAGGAACAGTCTGCAGGTAAATGGGCAGATCCAGGAAATGTATAATTATGAATAGTTGCCAACTGGGTGAAAGACTGAGCATTTTAAAAGCAATGTTTCTTTGGCTGGATTTTGCCTTATAATTTAACTTGTTTTGCTATGAAAGATTCCTTGTCTGACCTTTATGAGTTTTCCCTTCTCCAATATTTTAATCATTTTCCTTGTTTTTTTGTTTGCTTTGAAATGGCATTGTTAAAATAGATGCGGGATGTATATATACATATATTTAGTTTAGTATCTTTGGACATTCCAATCTTGCTAAATTAATTGAAATGGATAAGATTTTGCTGATGTCCTTACACCATTCAGCCCTTCGAGCCAGCACCGCCATTCAATGTGATCATGGCTGATCATCCCCAATCAGTACCCCGTTCCTGCCTTCTCCCCATATCCCCTGACTCCACTATCTTTGAGAGCCCTATCTAGCTCTCTCTTGAAAGTATCCAGAGAACCGGCCTCCACCGCCCTCTGAGGCAGAGAATTCCACGGACTCACCACACTCTCTGTGAGAAAAAGTGTTTCCTCGTCTCCGTTCTAAATGGCTTACTCCTTATTCTTAAACTGTAGCCCTTGGTTCTGGACTCCCCCAACATCGGGAACATGTTTCCTGCCTCTAGCGCGTCCAAACCCTTAACAATCTTATATGTTTCAATGAGATACCCTCTCATCCTTCTAAACTCCAGAGTGTACAAGCCCAGCAATGACCTGCATGTTTTTACAACATTATCCACTGTGGAATGTCTCTATTGTAGTGAACTGCAGCATTTTACAACTATCTGTGCATGTAGTGTTGTAAACTCCAAAGAAAAATGCTGCACGAAACATATCCTGTAGGCTAATCAAAATGGTTCTGCAGATTACATGAGAAAGTTTGCAACTATCTACCTCCTTCACCATGTCCACACCCAGCTGCACAGCACAATGATTTTTTATTGCAAATCACATCTGCTGTATCAACATGAAGTACTTTCATTTATAAAATTCACAACATGCTGTGGTAGAGTTGCAGCCTTACAGTGCGAGAGACCCGGGTTCGATCCTGACTACGGGTGCTGTCTGTACGGAGTTTGTACGTTCTCCCCATGACCTGCGTGGGTTTTCTCCGAGATCTCCAGTTTCCTCCCACACACCAAAGATGTAAGTTAATATGTTTGTAAGTTAATTGGTGTGGTATAATTGTAAATGGTCCCTGGTGTGGTATAGGATAGTGTAAGTGTGTGGGGATCGCTGTTCGGCATGGACTCAGTGGGCCGAAGAGCCTGTTTCCGCGCTGTATCTCTAAGCTAAACTAAATTAAATCAGGACATCCTAAAGCATTTGAAAGCCAATGTAAGTACCTGTACCTTTAAATTGCAGTGACTGTTGTAATACTCAAAAGCAACTACTGGCTTTGTGTTGATCAGACTTCATTTCAGCTATATGCATAATTAATCATGTACATGTCTTTAATATGTGACAAGAATAAATAAACAACATGAAGTTAAAAATTATTGATTGAATTGATTGGAAAATGCAGTGAATACAGGCCCTTGAGCCCACCAGGTCTACCCCCAACCATCAATCACCTGTAGACGCTAGTTCTATGTTATCCCATCTTCCATCCACCCCCTAAGCACAAGGGGCAATTTATAGAGGCCAATTACACTACAAATCCGTAATTCTTTGAGATATGGGAAGAAACCCGAGCCACACAGTCACAGGGAGAACATGCAAACTCCACACATACAGCACCCGAGGTCAGGATCGAACTCTACCAGCTGTGTCAAGCTTACCATGATCCAAATTAAAGTAGAGCAACTGATTAAAACTTTCTACTTACACCTTGCTTTGACGGGAATGTGAGATGCAGGAAAATTGCAACATCCACTTTGCATTTTAGTGAACTAGACTCATAGAACCATCGAGCGCAGAAATAAGTCTTTGGCCAAAAATATCCATACTAGTCATCAACAATCTATCTATATTAATCCAAATATTATGAGCGTGCATCAACAAGTTGTGTCCCAACAATGTCAATACTAATTCTCATTTCAAGATTTTTTTTTAAATTTGGGGTCTTACTTCATCTTGCTCCAACAGTTAAACTATAAATGACATTGGAAAAAAATCATCAAATGGACAAACTGCCAGGACCTATACTGTGAGATTTGCTAATAAATACAATATGTAAAGAAAGTATTGTTTATCTTCGTGAATCTTTCTGTTATTGAAAAACTATAAACAGTACTTGTAAATCAAACATTATACAAAACCTTTGTGGCATAATAAGCTCAAAACCCTTTCAGATGAAAGTGGGGAAGTGTGTACTGATTAGGCTTCAAGCTGGGTGTGGAATGCAAAATTATCCACTCCTTGCTGATTTTAATGTGAAATTAAACACTACATAACATTCAATGAAACATTAAAACCTGCAAGAAGATGTGAGAATTCTTGCATAACTATTCCAGCATTATGAAGGAGGGAAAAACAGAAATCGGGTAGATGCACAGAAACTCTTGCCCAGAGTAGGGGAATCGAGGACCAGAGGGCATAGGTTTGATCAAACAAAAAATCCCTTTGTATGAAATGTTTCAGTATATATCAGTCTACAGAGGAGTTTTAAAGTGCTGGAATAACTCAACGGGTTAGGTATCAATCAATCAACATCAATCAATATCCGTTTTATTCATCACTTGCACATAAAGTAGCCGTAGATAGTCTTCAACATAGTCGAAGGGAGGTCGAAGGGAGGTCGAAGGGAGGTCGAAGGGAGGACGAATGAGACCGAAGGAGGTCGTCTACATAGTCAAAGGAGGTCTTCAACATGACATTTTTTCAAACTCTCCTAAACTTGCCAATTAGGTCGATGCAGTGCGACAGCCCTTTTAGGAAGGCAAATGATTTAGGTTGGCCATTGCTGCTTGAGGATTTGAGTGCAATAGTAAAGGTGTGCCTTGGTGACACTAGACCTGGAGGCACAACATTAGTTACAAGCCTCCAGTAAGAAAAATAACCTTCCACCGTCACTCTCTGCTTCCTTTCATGAGGCCAATTTTCTATCCATTCAATTATCTGTCTTTGGGTCCCATGGGATCTAACCTTCCAGAGCAGCCTAACTCGCAACCTCGTCGAATGCTTTGCTGAAATCCATGTATACAATATCTATAGCTCTACCCTCATCAATCTTTTTGGTCATATCTTCAAAAACTCAATCAGATTTGTGAGACACGACCTCCCACATACAAAACAATGCTAACTCTCCCTAATCAGCCCTTGTCCATCTAAATGCACGTGTAACCTCTCCCTCAGAATACTCTCTAGAAACTTTCTGACCACAGATATTAGGCTTACTGGCCTCTAGTTCCCAGCCATTCCTCTGCAGCCCTTCTTGAATAGAGGCACAACGTTTGTCACTCTTCAGTCTTCCGGCACCTCATCTGTATTTAATGACGACTCGTAAATCTCAGCCGGGGCTCCTGCAATTTCCTCCCGAGTTTCCCGCAGTGTCACAGTGTCCTCAGATCTCAATGAAACTTTGAAAAAAATTAGTGAACTCTAGTGTAGATATGGGAAGGCATTAAAGACTATGTCTCACAGTCGAAAAACAAGGATTAAGCCATTTAACACAGAGGTCACAAAACATTTCTTAACATGGATGATGAACCTAGAATTCTCTACCTCAAAGAGCAGTGGAGGCTCAGTCATTGATGGCCTTCTAAAAAGTGATGAGAAGGAATCAAAAGATACAGGTATAAGGAAGAAAAATTGTGCTGAAAGAGTAGAGCAGCCTTAGTAACATTAGCAAAGGAACATTAGCAAATTTGCAGATGACACAAAGCTGGGTGGCAGTGTGAACTGTGAGGAGGATGCTATGAGAATGCAGGGTGACTTGGACAGGTTGCGTGAGTGGGCAGATGCATGGCAGATGCAGTTTAATGTGGATAAATGTGAGGTATCTACTTTGGTAGCCAATACAGGAAGGCTGATTATTATCTAAATGGTGTCAATTTGGGAAAAGGGGAAGTACAACGGGATCAGGGTGTCCTTGTTCATCAGTCAATGAAAGTAAGCATGCAGGTACAGCAGGCAGTGAAGAAAGCGAATGGCATGTTGGCCTTCAAAACAAGAGGAGTCGAATATAGGAGCAAAGAGGTCCCTTCTGCAGTTGTTCAGGGCCCTCGTGTGACCACACCTGGAGTATTGTGTGCAGTTTTGGTCTCTAAATTTGAGGAAGGACATTCTTGCTATTGAGGGAGTGCAGCGTAGGTTTACAAGGTTAATTCCCGGGATGGCGGGACTGTCATATGCTGAGAGAATGGAGCAGCTGGGCTTGTACACTCTGGAGTTTAGAAGGACAAGAGGGGATCTTATTGAAACATATAAGATTATTAAGGGTTTGGAACATGTTCCCGATGTTGGGGGAGTCCAGAACCAGGGGCCACAGTTTAAGACTAAGGGGTAAGCCATTTAGAATGGAGATGAGGAAACACTTTTTCAAACAGAGAGTTGTGAGTTTGTGGAATTCTCTGCCTCAGAGGTGCAGTGGAGGCCGGTTCTCTGGATACTTTCAAGAGAGAGCTAGATAGGGCTCTTAAAGATAGCGGAGTCAGGGGATATGGGGAGAAGGCAGGAATGGGTTACTGATTGTAGATGATCAGCCATGATCACATTGAATGTCCCCTCAGAGATAAAGTACTTTTTGATTTATTATATATACTGGCTCGAAGGGCCGAATAGCCTACTCCTGCACCTATTGTCTATTGTCTATTGTCAGCCATGATGCTATAGAATGGCTGTTCAGGCTTGTGAAGCCAAATGCTCTAATCCTGCTTCTATAACATGTTCATATGCTAAATTGATTGAACTCTTTCAGATGAATTGCATATGAATGAATAGGAATATGCATATGAATTGCATATGTAAATTGCATATGAATGAAACTCCTCTGAAGAAATAAGGAATTGCAGATGCTGGTTTACAAAAGAAGACACAATGTGCTGTCAGCATCTCTGGAGGACATGGATAGATATGTTTTCGTTGGGACCCTTCTTCAGACAGCTCCGACTGCCGGCCCACGGCCTACTCCTACCGTGGGCGCGGCGGGGATTTGCCATCAGGAGCGGGGTCCCTCGCCGGGGACCCCTGGAGAGGAGCTCTGACCGCCGTTCCTGCGGTCTGCGGTGCTTCCGGCTGCAGCGCGGCAGGGTCTTTAGATCTTCGACCGCCGGCCTGCGGCCTACACCAACCTGAAGCCGCGGTCTCCGGTGGGGAGGCACCGATTCAGGACTTACCTGGACTTTATCTGGACTTTACCTTGTCTACACATCTGGACGCCCGCAGCGGCGGCTGTGGAGTGTTGAGATCCCGACCACGGGAGAAAATGGAGGAGCACTGGCCAAATGTTGTGCCTTCCAACACAGTGATGAATGCTGTGGTGATGTTTGTGTTAAATTTTTATTGTGTTTTTGTGTGTTCTTTTTTTCATTTACCACTGCTGGCAAATTCATTTCACTTGCACTTTATGTGCAAGTGACGAATAAAACGGATATTGATTGATACCTAACCCTTTGAGTTATTCCAACACTTTAAAACTCCTCTGTAGACTTACACCATCGCCCCGCGCGGCTTGGAATGGCCGCGGGACTTTGCGAGCGCACGCCGGGGGCTCTAACAACTAGACCCGGAGTGCGACCTTGCATCACCCGGCATGGCTTTAATGGCCGCGGGACAATCGCCATCGCCAGCCGGGGGCTTTGACTTTGACTCTGACTCTGACATCGGGAGGGGAGAGTGCAGTGGAGAGATAAGTTTTTTTGCCTTCCATCACAGTGATGTGATGGATGTTTGTGTAAACTGTGTTGTGTCTCGGGTCTTTTTTGTTTTGTAATGTATGGCTGCAGAAACGACATTTCGTTTGGACCTCAAGGGGTCCAAATGACAAATAAATTGAATTGTATAATTGTATTGTATATATACTGAAACATTTCATACAAAGGGATTTTTTTGCCTTCTGGTCCTCGATTCCCCTACCCTGGGCAAGAGTTTCTGTGCATCTACCCGATCTATTCCTTTCATAAATGTATACACCTCTATAAGATCACCTCTCATCCCCCTGTGCTCCAAGGAACAGAGACCCAGCCTACTCAACCTCTCCCTATAGCTCGCTCCCTATGACCATATGGGTTTTCTCCGGATGCCTGATTTTATCCCAAATCGCAGGGACATGCTAGTGGCCAGGATAAATGGCTGCTGTAAACAGCCCCAGAGTGTATTGGTGAGTGGTAGAATCTGGGGAGAGTTGATGGGAATATGCGGAGAATATAATGACATTAGTGTAAATGAGTGCTTATTGGTCATTGAGGATGCCAAAGGTCTTGTACCCATGCTGTATGACTCCACGCTCTCTTTGCATTCAGAATCAGAATCAGATTTTATTCGCCAAGTATGTTTTGCAACGTACGAGGAATTTCACTGGCCAGGTCAGTCATACAATTAAACGCAACAGACTCAAAAACACATTTTAACTTGAACATCCACCACAGTGACTCCTACACATTCCTTACTGTGATGGAAGGCGAAATAAAGTTCAAGTCGTTCCTTTTGTTCTTCCTCGGTCTCGGGCCTCGAGCCCTCCGTTGACAGGACGGTCTTGAATCCCGTAGCCGGTGGCATTCGGGCCCTCCGCGTCGAAGTGTTCAGCTGCATCGTGGGGTTGTCAGCTCCCCCGCGCCAGGCGATCGAACCTCGCGTCGGGGCTGGTCGAACCTTCTGCGCCGTTGGAACTCCCGACTAGCCTCTCCCGAGACTGCGAGCTCTTGATGGTAAGTCCCAGGTAAGGGATCCGCTCCGATGTTAAGTCCGCCCCCCATGGTGGGGCTCACGACATTCCGAGGAGGCCTCCAGCTCCAGTGATGATAGGCCACAGAGCCCGGAGAATGTGATCCGAAAAATTGATCACATCTCCGGGAAGGTAAGAACTTGAAAAAAGTTTCCCCCGATCCCCTCCCCCCTCCCCCCACATAAAACAAACCGAAGTACATTAAAACAAACTTTTAACAAACACTAAAAATAACAAAAAGATGAAAAAACGAACAGACTGCCGGCAGGGCAGCCATCTCCCCGGTGCCCCTGGTGGTCTGATTCCTAGCTGATTCCCCCACTGAATATTTTTATTTTGGTTGATTGATAAGAACAAGGCACTATTCTTCATCTATCGGCATTAAGATGCAGACATACCGCGCGAGAATGTAATCAACTCACCATTTCTACTAACGATAGGTAGAGGAACATCCCCGCTGTCACTGTGAAAATCCACTGCTGAACATTGAGATCAGCCGACAGAGAAAGGCCAATGTAGAGTCCAATAAAGGCAGTTAGTGCACTGAGTAAATTCATCAGAAGAGCCATCTTTACTGATAAACCAGAGTTCAGAAGTACAGCAAAGTCCCCTGAATCAAAAGAAAAATTTGTGCCATTATTTTAAGATGCATGCGAAGCAGTACATTAAATACACTAAGCATTTCCTCACTCACAAAAACAGAGGATTCGATTATTTAAACCTGCCAAATCTACTTATTCTGGTGGATAGGGAAGATGGGTGGAGATGACATACCTGCTACATCATCGTAAAACCTGCAAGAGGTAAGAGAAGGTATAAAGTGCTATAGTAACTCAGAGGTCAGGCAGCATCTCTGGAGAACACAGACAGGTGGTGTTTCTGCTCGGGACCCTACATCAGACTGGGGGATAAAGCTGGAAGGACGTTTTACATTTATAAGTTTCCTTTTAAAGATTGAACTATATTTACATAGAGACCAGGAGGTCTATATTCATTGTGTATTTTGACACTGGTCTCATATTAGGTTATACCTGTTATTGTAATCCTGATCCCTATGTATCAATACCATTGTTATGTTTATCATTATTCTTTTTGCTCTGTTTTTTATGTTTTATTTTTGCTTTTTTTGGAAAAAACCCAATAAAAAGATTTAAAAAGAAAGAAAGGACATAATAAAGCCCATCAAGTGATATCTGGATACCGATGTGGGAGGGGGAGAATGGGGTGGGTGGAGGGGGGGGGTGCAGGGTGGAAGGGGGTGAGTGGAGGGGGCGGGGTGGGTGGAGGGGGGGGGGGGGGGGGGGGCTTGATAGCCAGATATTTGGATGAAGGCCAGAAGCGAAATTACAAAATGTGTGAGATCAACATAGAGGTGGTGCAGTCAGAGGAAAGAATATTGGTGGAAGGTGTCAGGGGGAGCGAGATGGGGAGAAATTGGTACAAATCCAGGTGAGGCACAGGGAAGAGCATGAGGGGAGGGAGAAATTAATAAAAGTGGAGGGAAAAGGAAGGGGGATTGTAGATTAGTTAACTAAAATTGGAGAATTCAACATTAGGTTGTAAGCGCTATCCTAGTGGGATACGGTGCAGTCCTTTCAGTTCATGTGTGGTCCCACCCAGACAGTGGAGGAGGTCAAGGACAAAAAGGTCCGTACAGGAATGGGAAGGGGAGTTAAAACGGCTAGCAACCTGGAGATTAAGCAGATCTTGATGGACTGAGCGGACATTGGAGGCAACTGGATCTCTCGGTTGCTACCAAACATAGACCAGAACACTTGGGCGTGGGCTTGGTCCACCAGGGGCTGCTGGATCTCACTTAACATTTAAATTGTGCACAGGCAACATTTTATATTGGAAGTGCAGTTACTCATAATACTAACAATGGATAATCTTGCAACAGCAGGCCAGGTAAGCAGCAAATGTGTGAGAAAGAGTTTGGCTGAGCACTGGGGAAAAAACGACCCGTGTGAGACCACATTCCCCCAGCATGTCTGGCAACGAACAGTTGTGTCTTCAGAGGGGTAAGGGGTGGTTGGGGGGTGGGGGGGAGGGGTTGCGGGGGGGGGGGGGGGTGGTTGGAGCGCTGGAATGCCCCTCCCACCCGGAGTGGCCCGTCCTGCCTTGCAAGTTCAGTGTGACGTGACTTGGATTTATTTTTCCAAAAATCGGTGTATGAAGAAATCGGGCTGTTTTAAAAAAAGTTCAACGATTAATAACTTCGGAAATATAGATGGAAATGCGACGGGAAGATGTTTATCGCCACCATGAGAAAACTGTGGGTAGGATGTGTGAAAATGGGAAGGCTGTGGCCTAGCGTTTGGAAGAAGATAGGAATGAACCAGATTGACATGCACAGAGACACAAACAAAAGAAGACTTTTAGTTATATAGAGATATTGTACAGCCAAAGGATTCTTTCCTTTGGGTCAATGTTGAATATTCAACATGTGTACCTCTTTCTAATGGTAAACGTGTTAATGGTAGCAGTATTCACTTGTACCCAAGTCTTAGCTTGTGCAAAGGAAACCTGTTCTAAGTACTTGAGCAGCATTTCTGCTCATATTATAAGGACATGCTTTCAATAACACAAAGGCTTTTCACCATACCTCAGGATACCTGACAACAATAAACTAAGCTAAGCTAACAGGACCAATGGAAGACCTTTGGATTGAGTCTCAAAATAACAGTCGAGTGATCATGGTGCAGTAACCCATTGAAAGATTGTTACAAGAAACATTGAAAGATTACTCCAAGAGGTCTGGTGCATTTTTAAAGGCTGTTAGTTAACAAAAGGAGCAAGTTCAGATTATTCATTGTTATTAGTTCTGGAATTTGATAAGGGAGTGATCTTACGAAGAAAGTTTGACAGTTTTTCAATAATTTACAACATCGAGTACGTAACAGAATTAATCATCATTGCATGCAGATAGCTCATTTATAAATGTGAATTTCAAGAAATCGGTGGATTAAATATTTGATAGGAACTCACCCATTTCATGGGGAATTTCATGAAACAATATGGCAATAGTCGTGGTGATCCCAGTCTCGATTGATGATGAGAAAGCTGCACCAATAGCCAATCCATCTGCAAAGTTATGCATGCTGTCTCCTACCACAATCATAACTGCCAACACATTCAGTGTTTTCTCTGGAAAGAAAGAAACTCACTCAGGTTAGACAACAAAAATAGAATTTGGATATCCTTATATTGGATTTCTCTTTCTAATTTGAATGAGTGATATTGATACTTAAAATTGATTTCTATTTGGCTTGGATTAGAAAGCATTTCAACTGTAAAAAGAGGCTGGAAGCTCCACCATACCCAAACATATCCACATCCACTTACTTTAGTCGTACAGTGAGTATGAGGTCTCTGTTAAAATATTAAACAACAACATTTCAATTGAATTCAGGATTTGGCCAGACCCATATCCCCATCCTTCCTGCCGATCTCCCAAATGCTTATTCATGTACACGGGGTGTCCATCACTATGGCATTCGTAACCCAGGAAGGCATATATGGAGGATGAGCACTGAGAGAACATAACAAGGTGATTAAATTACACATCTGTGTAATTTGCTGTGCTTTATAAATATATAAATTTGGCTAATTGTTAGCTGCTAATTATTTTATTGTGCCCAAGTTAGCACTATACTGGTCAGCTGGTCTTTTTGCTGGTTTTGCAGTCAGATAAGGACTGAGATGGTTCTTTCATTTAGTTTAGTTTAGTTTAGAGAGATACAACGTGGAAACAGGCCCTTCGGCCCTCCGGGTCCATGCTCACCAGCGATCCCCACACTCTCCTTCACACTAGGGATAATTTACAATTATACCAAGCCAATTAGCCTACAAACCTTTACTTGTTTGGAGAGTGGAAGGATACTGGAGATCCAGGAGAAACCCCATGCAGGTCATGGGGAGAACGTATTGAACCTAGGTCTCTGGCACTGTAAGGCAACAACTTTACCACTGTGCACCATTCTCTAAACCCTTGAGTAGATCTGGTCTACTGCTGAGTTCCCTATTCTCAATCTTTCTTCTTTCTTCTTCCTCTTCCTGCGGTTTGTTTGCCCTTTGCCGTGGCTTATTCTAATCATAATCATAATAATCATAAGCTTGTCCGATCCTTTAGGAATTTTACATGTTTCTATAAGAATCCCTCTCATCCTTCTAAATTCCAGTTTCATCAGGGCCCTGTACAACTGCAGTAGGACCTCATTACTCCTAAACTCAAACCCTGTCGCAATGAAGGCCAACATACCATTAGCTTTCTTCACTGCCTGCTGTACCTGCATGCTTACTTTCAGTGGCTGATGTACAAGCACACCCAGGTTTCATTGCACCTCCCCTTTTCCTAATCTGACACCATTCAGATAATAATCTGCCTTCCTGTTCTTGCCACCAAAGTGGATAACCTCACATTTATCCGCATTATACTGCATCTGATATGCATCTGCCCACTCACCCAACCTATCCAAGTCACCCTGTAGCCCCATAGCATCCTCCTCTCAGTTCACACTGCCACCCAGCTTTGTGTCATCCGCAAACTTGGAGGTGTCACATTTAATGCCTTTGGTTTCTACATTCATCTTATCTATTCCCCTTAAGTTCCATTTTGGCTGCTTTGTTATCAAATTGATATGGATGTTATTGTGCCAACTCTGCTGCCTCCTGGCAGGCTTTGGACCAGATCAAGATGGCTGCTGTCAACAATCAACCACACAAGCTTCAAGAAATCTCCTATTCCCACGTGCTTTTGGCTGTATGAAAGGCAGACATCCTGAAGGTCAGAAACTGGTATATCTGACCATTTGGTCCATTTTGCTGGACTTAGCATGAGTTCCATTTAATAATTGCTGAAAAGCCTTTTACCACTGTCAGGTTGATAGGACCTTCCAGACTGGTCTCGCCCCAAATAATGAATGAGGCCCATTTGCCACACAGGGGTCATTTCACCTCAGCAGATACCTGGGCAACACAAAAGTGAAGCGGTAGACCTGCTGCCTTACAGTGCCAGAGACCTGCTTTTGATTCTGACTATGGGTTTAGTTTAGTTTAGTTTATTATCACGTGTACCGAGAGACAATGAAATGCTTTACAGTGAAGTGGTGTACAGAGTTTGTACCTTCTAACCATGACCGCGTGGGTTTTTCCAGTTGTTCCGGATTCCTCCCACACTCCAAAGACGTTCATGTTGGTAGGTTAATTGATTTTGGTAATAATCCTAGTGTGTAGGATAGTGTTAGTGTACGGGGTGATCACTGGTCGGCGCAGACTTGGTGGGCCGAAGGTCCTGTTTCTGCACTGTATCTTGCTGTATCTCTAGAACTAAAAACCTAAAACTAAGATACCAGTCAGGTTGGAGGATGAGCTGGCTCCGGCCCTCTGCAGAAGGTAAATGTGGTTGGGCAGGGTCCGCAGGTGGTAAATCCTGGCAGTGGCCTGGCTCCAGGCTGATCTGACCACTCACAAACTCGCTTCCTCACCATTCAGCTGCCTGATGCAAATTGTACTACAAACGTGGGAGTGGAAAAGGCATTATACCAAAACAACTCTGTCACCAATTGGACCCAAGGAGACAATATACAATATATACAATACACAATATTTATTCATTGTCATTTGAACCTCAGTGAGGCTCCAACGAAACTCTGTTACTACAGCCATACAAACAAAACAAATTTCTACAAGACACACAAACAATTCAATTCACACAAACATCCATCACAGTGAAACTCCTCCTCACTGTGATGGAAGGCAAAGTCTTTTCTCTCCCCTGCTCTCCATTTTTTTCCCTGAAATTCTCCCGATTTTTTTCTCCCGACGTTGAATTTTATAACCAGGCTCACCTATGCTGAGTCATAATATGATAAACACATCATCGAGAGGACTTCACTATAACATTCAGAATATATAACAATATAATGGCAGCAGCAATATGCATGAGTCCCTCAGCAGTTCTCTACATAACCATATAACCATATAACCATATAACAATTACAGCACGGAAACAGGCCATCTCGACGCTTCTAGTCCGTGCCGAACACGTATTCTCCCCTAGTCCATATACCTGCGCTCAGACCATAACCCTCCATTCCTTTCCCGTCCATATAACTATCCAATTTATTTTTAAATGATAAAAACGAACCTGCCTCCACCACCTTCACTGGAAGCTCATTCCACACAGCCACCACTCTCTGAGTAAAGAAGTTCCCCCTCATGTTACCCCTAAACTTCTGTCCCTTAATTCTCAAGTCATGTCCCCTTGTTTGAATCTTCCCTACTCTCAGTGGGAAAAGCTTATCCACGTCAACTCTGTCTATCCCTCTCATCATTTTAAAGGCCTCTATTAAGTCCCCCCTTAACCTTCTGCGCTCCAAAGAATAAAGCCCTAATTTGTTCAACCTTTCTCTGTAACTTAGTTGCTGAAACCCAGGCAATATTCTAGTAAATCTCCTCTGTACTCTCTCTATTTTGTTGACATCCTTCCTATAATTAGGCGACCAAAATTGTACCCCATACTCCAGAATTGGCCTCACCAATGCCTTGTACAATTTTAACATTACATCCCAACTTCTATACTCAATGCTCTGATTTATAAAGGCCAGCACACCAAAAGCTTTCTTTACCACCCTATCTACATGAGATTCCACTTTCAGGGACTGTGCACAGTTATTCCCAGGTCCCTCTGTTCACCTGCATTCTTCAATTCCCTACCATTTACCATGTACGTCCTATTTTGATTTGTCCTGCCAAGATGTAGCACCTCACACTTATCAGCATTAAACTCCATCTACCATCTTTCAGTCCACTCTTCCAACTGGCATAAATCTCTCTGTAGACTTTGAAAATCTACTTCATTATCCACAACCCTACCTATCTTAGTATCATCTGCATACTTACTAATCCAATTTACCACACCATCATCCAGATCATTGATGTACATGACAAACAACAGTGGACCTAACACAGATCCCTGTGGCACCCCACTAGTCACTGGCGTCCAACCTGACAAACAACCATCCACCATTACTCTCTGGCATCTCCCATTCAGCCACTGTTGAATCCATCTTGCTACTCCACCATTAATACCCAACCATTGAACCTTCTTAACCAACCTTCCATGAGGAACCTTGTCAAAGGCCTTACTGAAGTCCATATATACAACATCCACTGCTTTACCCTCATCAATTTCCCGAGTAACCTCTTCAAAAAATTCAAGAAGTTTAGTCAAACATGACCTTCCAGGCACAAATCCATGTTGACTGTTCCTAATCAGACCCTGTTTATCCAGATGTTTATATATATTATCTCTAAGTATCCTTTCCATTAATTTGCCCACCACTGACGTCAAACTAACAGGTCTATAATTGCTAGGTTTACTCTTAGACCCCTTTTTAAACAATGGAACAACATGCGCAGTACGCCAATCCTCCGGTACTATTCCCGTTTCTAATGACATTTGAAATATTTCTGTCATAGCCCCTGCTATTTCTACACTAACTTCCCTCAATGTCCTAGGGAATATCCTGTCCGGACCTGGAGAGTTATCCACTTTTATATTTCTCAAAAGTGTCAGTACTTCCTCTTCTTTGAATCTCATAGTTTCCATAGCGACTCTATTTGTTTCCCTTACCTCACATAATTCAATATCCTTCTCCTTGGTGAATACCGAAGAAAAGAAATTGTTCAATATCTCCCCCATCTCTTTTGGCTCTGCAGATAGCTGTCCACTTTGACTCTCTAATGGACCAATTTTATCCCTCGTTATCCTTTTGCTATTAATATAGCTGTAGAAACCCTTTGGATTTACTTTCACCTTACTGCCAAGCAACCTCATATCTTCGTTTAGCTTTTCTAATTTCTTTCTTAAGATTCTTTTTACATTCTTTATACTCCTCAAGCACTTCATTTACTCCATGCTGCCTATAATTATTGTAGATCTCCCTCTTTTTCCGAACCAAGTGTCCAATTTCCCTTGAAAACCATGGCTCTTTCCGATTTTTACTATTTCCTTTCAACCGAACAGGGACATAAAGATTCTGTACTCTTAAAATTTCCCCTTTAAATGTACTCCATTTCTCTTCCACATCTTTCCCATAAAACAAAATGTCCCAATTTACTCCTTTTAAATCCTTTCGCATCTCCTCAAAGTTAGCCTTTCTCCAATCAAAAATCACAACCCTAGGTCCGGTTCTGACCCTCTCCATAATTATATTGAAACTAATGGTATTGTGATCACTGGTCCCGAACTGTTCCCCAATGCATACCTCTGCCACCTGACCCGTCTCATTTCCTAACAGGAGGTCCAGCACTGCCCCTTCTCTA
The DNA here is from genome assembly GCF_010909765.2 of Amblyraja radiata. Classification (NCBI taxonomy): domain Eukaryota; kingdom Metazoa; phylum Chordata; class Chondrichthyes; order Rajiformes; family Rajidae; genus Amblyraja; species Amblyraja radiata. The sequence goes on along the minus strand of NC_045957.1, from coordinate 125,973,383 downwards.
GTAGGTACTTCTATGTATTGCTGCAAAAAACTATCCTGCACCCATTTTACAAACTCCAACCCATCCAGCCCATTTACAGAATGTGTTTCCCAGTCTATGTGTGGAAAATTGAAATCTCCCACAATCACTACCTTGTGCTTACTACTAATATCTGCAATCTCCTTACATATTTGCTCTTCCAATTCTCGCTCCCCATTTGGCGGTCTATAATACACCCCTATAAGTGTTGCTACCCCTTTCCCATTTCTCAGTTGCACCCAAATAGCCTCCCTAGATGAGCCCTCTAATCTATCCTGCCAAAGCACTGCTGTAATATCTTCCCTGATAAGCAATGCAACACCTTGCCCCTCCAATTCTATCACACCTGAAGCAACGAAATCCTGGAATATTTAGTTTCCAATCACAGCCCTCCTGCAACCATGTTTCACTGATCGCCACAACATCATACTTCCAGGTGTCAATCCAGGCTCTAAGTTCATCCACCTTTCTTACAATGCTTCTAGCATTAAAATATACACATTTAAGAAACCCACCCTCTCTTATTCTCTGTTTATTGTCTTTCTCCCCTACATTTTGGGTCAGAGTGCTACCATTCTCTGCCTCCTGCCTCACACACTGACTGCTAGCTTTCCCAATTTGAGTCCCTCCCCCCAACCATACTAGTTTAAAGCGCCACTTCATTGTCCTAATCTATTCCCCATATGGATATCCCCATCTTGGTGCCCACTTGGTGCAGTGATAGAGTTGTTGCTTTACAGCGCCAGAGACCTGGGTTTGATCCTGACAACGGGGGCTGTCTGTGCGGAGTTTGTATGTTCCCCCTGTGACCGCATAGGTTTTCTCCGGGTGCTCCGATTTCCTCCCACAATCCAAAGACGTGCAGGTTTGGACACGGCAATCTATTGGGTATGTATATATCTCCGTGTAATGAACAGCCCTGAATTGCAATCATGTTGCAAGTGGTGGCAAGCTCCCGCAAGGTGCAAGCTGATCAAGGGCCAGTGATCAGAGCTTACAATTCATCACTGATTTTAAAACAATGGATTAGTGCAAAGAAGGCAGATCCACATTAAACAGGACATTGAAGTGGCACCTACAGGTATGTGCATGTTCTTTACTTGCCACCTCAATCCTGAACTTAGTATGATGCTTTTAGCATGATTTAAAAATGAGGTTTTGATGTGTCATGAGATGTGTCAACATGCTAAGGAAATGGAGCACTATTCTTTGTTTGTTGCTATTTGATCCAGAAATGATTGCTCGTATGACCTAATGTAAACAAAGCAGTGTCTACACACTATTTATGCATCCAAATCTTATACAAATAACTCATACCGTCATAAGGGATGGGAGTAGAATTAGGTCATTCGACCCGTCAAGTCTACTCCGACATTCATTCTTGGCTGATCTATCTCTCCCTCCTAACCCCTTCTCCCCATAACCTCCGACACAAGGTACTAATCAAGAATCTATCTATCTCTGCCTTAAAAGTATCCACTGACTTGGCCTTCACTGCCTTCTGTGGCAAAGAATTCCACAGATTGAAGAAATTTCTCCCCATCTCTTTCCTAAAAGAATGTCCTTTAATTCTGAGGCTATGAACTTTGGTCCTCGACTCTCCCACTGGTGGAAACATCCTCTCCATATCCAACTTGTTTCTAAACTCCTTTTGTGTGTCCTGCAATCATTGAAAATGATGTACTTACTTGTGTCATTTTCAGAATTACTGCCTATTGCATTGTCGGTAGGGTTTTCAACGTTTTCTGAATCTTCTGGATTTCGCTGTTTTCGAAATGGGATAAAGTTAAAAATATATAACCAAGACCAGCTTGACAATCCTTTTAATGTATTCCCTGCTAAACATTCACAATCAATGTTATGGTGTTAGTTTGGATTAAATGATTGAATGACATTATTATTCAGAGTGAAATGAGATAAATTTAAACATACCAAATGTAATTTTAATGGGGACACAAGAAAGTGCAGTTCTTGGGCAAAACAGAAGGTGCCAGGTTAACTCAGCGGGTCAGCCAGCACCCATGGAGAGAATGGATAAGCGACGTTTCGGATCGAGACCCTTCTTCAGACTGACTTTCCTGCTGAGTTACGCCAACACTTTGTGTTTTGTAATATTAATGAAACTATTTTTACATTAAAAAAAACAATTTTATAAATATTCAGAAATAAAGGTGTGTCATATCAAAGTTTAAAAAACTGGACGTAAACCTAACCATACCTTGAATAAATCAAGTGGGATTTGTAATGCCCCTGTCCCACTTAGGAAACCTGAACGGAAACCTCTGGAGACTTTGCGCCTCACCCAAGGTTTCCGTGCGGTTCCCGGAGGTTTCTGTCAGTCTCCCTACCTGCTTTCACTACCTGCAACCTCCGGCAACCACCTGCAAGCTCCGGGAACCGCACGGTAACCTTGGGTGGGGCGCAAAGTCTCCAGAGGTTTCCGTTCAGGTTTCCTAAGTGGGACAGGGGAGTTTTGAACCTTTGATTAAGTTAACAAATAAAATCTCAAATATACCTTTAGCAGAATATTTTAAAAGATGGGTATAAGACTTAAGTTTTGCAAATTTAATTGGGATCTGATTGTAAATATAGAGTTGGTTTAACAGCAGTTGTGAAATTCTGCAGTGAAGCAAACGATAGGTGCCTCTGTCAACACTTGCTGTCGGTCAGGGGGAGAGGGACCTCATTACTGGTGGTTGACCCATGAAAGCCCTTGGTCAACTTCTCAGTAATTTTCCTCTTTCTATTTCCCCTTGCTGCAATCATCACCCTTCTACGACCCTAATCTTTCCAACTACCATCAGGTGCTGGAAACTCAAGGCAACTCAGTACAGCACAGTAGCGCAGCGGTAGTTTCTGCCTGACAGCGCCAGAGACCTGGGTTTGATCTTGAATACATGTGCTGTCTGTACGGAGTTTGTACATTCTCCCTGTGACTGCAGGGTATCCTCCGGGTACTATGGTGTTCCGGTTTCCTCCCACATTCCAAAGATGCTCAGGTTTGTAGGTTAATTGGCTTCTGTAAATTGTCCCTTGCGTGTAAGATAGAATTAAAGTACGGGTGATCGTGGTCAACGCAGCTTCGATGGGCTGAAGGGCCTGTTTCCACGCTGTATCTTTAAAAAAACTCCTTACCCAAAGATTGCTCCATTGGCCAGTTGCCAGGCCATTATTTTATTTTAAATACTCACTGAGCGCATGACCTTAAAAATAAATTGTCATTTGTACCACAGAACTGAGCTCAGTAAAAGTGTAGGTCGGAACATGCTTGTTTTGCCGTATCTTTCTCTTTCTGGTTAGTAAAATTTACTTTGTTGGAAAATCAGGAGCACTGTAAATTAGGTCAAAGACAGTTTATATCCATTCTCACACTCTGTTGATGGATACTAGTAAAATGTATTTTAACATGTTTTCTGGCTTTATCTTACTGCCTGATCAAACTTAAGATAAGCTTCATCCATGTAGCATCTTACCAGTTGCAGAGTAGAAATAGATTTGCCTCGCTCTGATTGACTGTTCAGATTGGACTCCATTGGAACATCATGTGAATGTGCTAAATGTCCTTTTCCAAATGCCTACGTTGGGAGAAGGAAAGTATTGTTAAATTCCACCAGTATTTCACTAAAGGCTAAATATTTGTGCATTTTCTTTAACTCGTTGATTGACAAGAATCACAGATTGATGTTGCCTCTGCTGCTTACCCCGTAGGGGCTCAGATGTGAAGTGGTTTTGAAATTAAAATCAGAACAGCCCAGAGTCTTCACTTGCCATTGATTCCAGAGCCCAGTTTTGAGACTTGGCTTCTGGCAGTAGGACCACCAGCTGACACTAACTGGAACAGCTTGCATAAGTACAAATGAGAGCAAATGGTATTAGTGCTGCCATTGTCTTAACCTGCCTTGCAACTGTTAAAAGTGTAGGAAGGAACATCAAATGCTGGATTATACCAAAGCTAGACACAAAATTCTGGAGTAACCTGGGGGGTCAGGCAGCATCTCCGGAGAAAAAGAATAGGCGATGTTTCGGGTGGGAACACTTCTTCAGGCTGCAACAGTTAAATCCTACTGTGACTGAGGAATAATTAGTGATGCAAATGAAAATATCTTCAATGTTCTGCTTTTTCATCTATTAATGAAGACATAGATGATATATATTCATCAGCTCCTGTCACTTATAGCTGGAAGGGCTTTTTGGAAAGCTTCTTCACAGCTGTCTAGTCAAAGAGTCATAGGTTTGTACAGCATGGAATCAGGTCCCGTCAGCCAAACGTGCCCACACTGAACAACATGTCCTATCTACACTGTCAGGTTCACTGTCTGAGCACATCTGAGACATTATGCAGATACTGCTATACATTCTGTAATTTTACAGCATGGTTCTACTGTAAGCAGTTGCCCTGAGTGATTCTTCCTCCCCTGTTGGTTGGAATTGCAGGCTCTCGACAGGTGGTCACTACAGTGAGATTTCCAACTGGAACCACAGGTGCACGCTGACAAAAGTCAGACTGCATTAGAAGGGGTTAGACAAGACACAATAAACAATAGGTGCAGGAGTAGGCCATTCCGCACTTCGAGCCAGCACCGCCATTCACTGTGATCATGGCTGATCATCCACAATCAGTACCCCGTTCCTGCCTTCTCCCCATATCCCTTGACTCTGCTATCTTTAAGAGCCCCATCTAACTCTCTCTTAAAAGCATCCAGAGAATTGGCCTCCTCTGCCTTCTGAGGCAGAGAATTCCACAGATTTGCAACTCTCTGTGTGATAGGTTTTTTCTTAACTATGTTCCACATGGCCTACCCCTTATTTTTAAACTGTGGCCACTGGATCTGGACTCCCCCAACATTGGGAACGTGTTTCCTGCCTCTGGCGTGTCCAATCCCTTAGTAATCTTATATGTTTCAATAAGATATCCTCTCATCCTTCTAAATTCCAGTGTATACAAGCCTAGTCACTCTATTCTTTCAACTTATGACAGTCCCGCCATCCCGGGAATTAACCTGTGCTGCACTCCTTCAATAGCAAGAATGTCCTTCCTCAAATTTGGAGACAATACTCCACACAAACAGCATACAATACTCCAGGTGTGGTCTCACTAGGGCTCTGTACAACTGCAAAAGGACCTGTTTGCTCCTATACTCAACTCCTCTTGTTATGAAGGCCAACATGCCATTAGCTTTCTTCACTGCCTGCTAGTGCCTGCATGCTTACTTTCAATGATAAACAAGGACACTCAGATCTCGTTGTACTTCCCCTTTTCCTAACTTGACACCATTCAGATAATAATCTGCCTTCCTGTTCTTGCCACCAAAGTGGATATCCTCACATTTATCCACATTAAACTGCATCTGCCATGCATCTGCCCACTCACCCAACCTGTCCAAGTCACACTGCATTCTCATAACATCCTTCTCAATGTTCACACTGCCACCCAGCTTTGTGTCATCTGCAAATTTGCTGATGTTACTTTTAATCCCTTCATCTAAATCATTAATGCATATGGTAAATAGCTGCGGTCCCAGCACCGAGCCTTGCGGCACCCTCTGCCTGCCATTCTAAAAGGGTCCTGTTAATCCCCATTCTTTGTTTCCTGTCTGCCAACCAATTTTCTCTCCATGTAGGTACCCTACCCCCAATACCGTGCTGTAAATTTGCCCACTAATCTCCTATATGGGACCTTATCAAAGGTTTTCGAAAGTCCAGGTACACTACATCCACTGGCTCTCCCTAGTCCATTTTTTCCTACCCATGCACAGGAGAGGCACTGCAATGTGTCTGTTCCCCCAATCTCTAACAGTTAGTCTTTGGGAAGGACTTTAAGCAACCATATCAACTGGGATCTTCAGTGAAAATTGGCATTGAGTTACTTTAAAATTGATCAGCAGTTGTATCTCGACAGCACGGTTGCGCAGCAGTGGAGTTGCTGCCTTAGAGCGCCAGAGTCCCGGGTTTGATCCTGACTACAGGTGCTTGTCTTATGGAGTTTGTACGTTCTCCCTGTGACCTGCATGGGTTTTCTCCGGGAACTCCGGTATCCTCCCACACTCCAAAGACGTCCAGGTTTGTAGGCTACTTGGCGTGGTATTATTGTAAATTGTCCCTAGTGTGTCGGATATCGTTAGTGTGCGGGGATTGCTAGTCGGCGCAGACATGGTGGCCTGAAGGGCCTGTTTCTGCGCTGTATCTCTAAAAACTAAAAAAATCTCCCTTAGAATAAATGAAAATGAAAATCGACACATACAATGCATATCCAATTGAACACTTAAATGTTTTTCTCTTTTTTCTCCCAATTCTGACGAGGTGTCTTTGTTGCCATTGATGCTGCCTGAATTGCTGAGTATTTCTGCTGTTATTACCCTTAAAGTAAGTTACATTCACACAGAATGACTGTTTGCTTGGTTTGATGAAGGCAGACATAAATGTGCATAAAAAAATGGATTGCTCACATTTCCAGTCTTGGAAAAATGTGCTAATGTAAAAACTGAAGTTGACCAAAAAAAAAAATCATGATTCCAAGATATCCGTGCTTTGAGAAAACATTTACAAGCATTTGGAGATTTTGCGCGGGCTGTTGTTTGTTAGGCAGGCAACAGCAACAACAATCCGATTATTATTATTATTATTATTATTATTATTATTATTATTATTATTATTATTATTATTATTATTATTATTATTATTATTATTATTATTAAACTTTATTTCAGACTCAAGGTCCAGACAAGAGACGGCATTACATAAAATACGTTGCATATAAAAACACCATAAAATACATAAAATCTTAGTATATCACTTATAAAGGCATCATAAATTATATACAAAAAAAAACACAATACATGATTTAAAATCCAGAATAAAAGAATGATCAATGTCCTACAATTAGACAGCGATACCAGTGTCTCCACAAATGGGATTCGTAGCGTGTAGTGCTAAACCTTATGTTTGACAAGGACATAATAATTACATTTTTAGATTCATTTATCCTGTAAATGAATTTATACATATGATTTCTTAGGATAGCTTCTAAAGTACTGACTCCAGCAACCACAAACATGTTACTAGCACTGCACCATCTAGGTTTCCTTAGCAGTGTTCTCATGGCATCATTATAGGCCACCTTTACTCTCTGCAAACTTGTCTTTCCGTAGTTTGACCACAGGTGTGCAATGTGCAGTGGTGTGCAATATGCTCTAAACAGAGACATCTTCACCACATCTGTGCATGCATCAAACTTACGCAAGAGACTATTTGCCTGTACATTCAGCATACGTCGTTGCCTATAAATATCCTCATCATCTATCATTTGTTCTGTAATAAAATGCCCAAGATATTTTACCTCATTACAGACACTAAGTTTATTGTCAGACAATTTAAAATCAGGAAATTTTAGACATTTATCCTCTTTGGTTCTACAGATCATAACAGCACTCTTCCAAGCATTATATTTAATATCATGTTCCACACCATACACAGAACATATAGTAAGGAGCTGCTGGAGACCAGCGTTAGATGGACTAAAGACCACAAGATCATCTGCATACATAATATGGTTCACTAAAATATTACCAATCATGCACCCAGTATTACAGGCTTTCGATTAGTTGGACAGATCATCAATATAAAGATTAAAAAGGACTGGGGACAAAATCCCCCCTTGTCTAACACCATTGCTAATCCCAAATGGGGCTGAGACCCTATTGCGCCATTTTACTTGCATAGTCTGGTGGGCATACCTGTAAGCCAGAATTCTCACAATGTATTTAGGCACCCCTCTTTGACTCATTTTAACAAACTGCTTTCTATGATTAACACGGTCAAAGGCTTTGGAAGCATCAATAAAGCACATAAGAAATTATTTGTTTTTATATTTGTTTACAATCTCCTTTAGGGCATATATGCACAAGTCAGTGCCATGTTTAGCTTTAAAACCAAACTGGTTATCTGTGGAGTTAACAAACTCATTTACTCTATCCAGAATTCTTTCTAGGACTTTTGACAATATGCTGGCTAAAGCTATGGGCCTGTTATTATTTAGGCTGCCTACTTTACCAGCTTTGTCCTTAATGATCGGCACTAGCAGAACAGACAACATTGAGTCTGGTAACAAGCCATGAGTCATAAAGCCAGTAAAACAAATAGCAAGGAGAGGAGCTATCCTCATACTCGCATACTTGAGATGTTCGGCAGAAATATGATCCAAGCCACTTGCTTTGTTGTTGGACAGCAAGGGCATTATTTCAAGGGCTTTATTTTACTAACTGATCAAACATAGGATAAGCTTAATCCATGTAGCATCTTACCAGATGCAGCGTAGAAATAGGTTTGACTCTCTGTGATTGACTGTTCGTGTAGATTCATGGGAAGTAAGTCTAACTACCCTATGTATGCCTCTTATTATTTTCTGAACCTCTAGAAAGTCATCCCTCAGCCTCCTTCACTCCAAGGAAAATATATGCAGCCTGATCAATCTGCCTCCATGCCTAATGTTCTCCAGTCAAGGCACCATCATGATTAATTTCCTTGGCACTCTATCCAGTGCAATCATATCCTGCTTCTACCATGGTGACAAGAACTGCACACAATATTCTGCACACAAACTGCACACAATATTCCAAGTGTGGTCTACTAATATTTTGTAATGTTTCGAAATACCCTCCCACATATTATATTCTCTGTGCTGACCTATAATGACATATGTCTTCACCACCAGTCTATCCACTTCTGGGGAACAATGGGGAACAATGGATTGATTCATTCATGTCTAATTAGGTCTATTACAAGGTCTAATTGATACCTTATTGTCACGTCCTTGGTACAGTGAAATTCTTTGTTTTGCATACGATACACAAGTATGCAAAGAGTCTACAAGAATTTGTATACGGCACCTACAAAGTTACAAAAATAACTTTCATCAATAGTTCTCAGTGACTTTCAATTTACTATATATGTAAATATATAGTTACTGTATATACCTATATATTCACAATATATTTTTCAAAGAGCGTAGTGGTTGATGGTAGATAAGGTTGGAGGTTCCTGACGAGTAGGCTTCAGCTGGGACCTCTGGTGTTTGTGATATATAAATGACTTAGACATAAATATATATCGGTTGGTGAGCAGGTTTGCTGACAACACCAAATTTGGAGGAGTTGCAGACGGTGAGGAATACTGCCAGAGGATACAGCGGGATAGAGACCAGCTGCAGAAATGGGCGGAGAAATGGCAGATGGAGTTTAATCTGAGCAGGTCTGAGGTGTTGCACTTTGGGAGGTTGAATGTAAGGAGAGAGAGAAATGGCAAGACCTTTAATAACATTGATGTGCAGGGGGATCTTGGAGTCCACATTTATAGCTCACTAAAGGTGACACCACAAGTAAACCACAAGTGCTCCTTAGAGAAGGAGTATGGTATGTTTGCCTTCATTGCTAGGGTGGGGTGGAAGATTGCAACTTTCACGTGGTCCGCCCTGTTTCGACTAATGCAATCAACTCGACGTGCACAAATAGAACAAGTTGTCCAACAACTTTAGGTTGTGCATGCCACACGAATGAAGAAGAAGAAGATTGCTAGGGTCATTGAATATAAGTCAGTAAGTTATGATTCAGCTTTATAGGACTGGTTCGGCTGGATTTGGAGGTTGCACAAACATTGTCGGCCAATGGCCCGTTCCTGTACTGTACTGTTCTATGTTCTATATACTCTGAATGGACTTCCCAAAGAGCATCACCTCATACTTTCTGTGATTATCTTCCACCTGCCAATGCTCTGGTTATCTCTCCATCTGATTCTGCGCTATCTTTCAGCAATATTCCTCGTTACATCGCTACTGACTTTTATGTCGTCTGCAAATTTACTCATCATTCTTCCTACATTCTTATTCAAGTTGCTAATTTGGATCACTGACAGCACTGTTCATCACAGGTCACAAATTTCCATTGAAAAACCTTCTTTCCACCTCAACACTCCGCCTCCTATCGCCAATCACCAAATTTGGATCCAATTCCAGACACAAACTGCAGGAGTAATGCAGCGGGACAGGCAGCATCTCTGGAGAGAAGTAGTGGGTGATGTTTTGGGTCGAGACCCTTCTTCAGACGGTCCAATTCTCCAGTTCTCCTTTGATTGCAAATCTCTTTAATGTTCTGGAATAGGCTATCATGTGCAGCTTTCTCAAAGTCTAATATATAGACAACAGATACACAAGAGAATGCAGACACTGGAATCCAGAACGAAAACCAAAACTGGGAGAAACTCAGTGGATGAAGCTGCATCTGTGGAGGCAAAGAGATGGTCAACGATCCCTTTGCTTCCATTGATGCTATGTGACCCCTTGTTCTGGGGAAGTCCAGAACAAGGGGTCACAGTTTAAGGATAAGGGGGAAATCTTTTAGGACCGAGATGAGAAAACCATTTTTCACACAGAGAGTGGTGAATCTCTGGAATTCTCTGACACAGAAGGTAGTTGAGGCCAGTTCATTGGCTATATTTAAGAGGGAGTTAGATGTGGCCCTTGTGGCTAAGGGGATCAGGGGGTATAGAATACTCTCTAGAATTTAGGAGATTGAGAGGGGATCTTATAGAAACTTACAAAATTCTTAAGGGGTTGGACAGGCTAGATGCAGGAGATTGCTCCCGATGTTGGGGAAGTCCAGGACAAGGGGTCACAGTTTAAGGATAAGGGGGAAATCTTTTAGGACCGAGATGAGAAAACCATTTTTCACACAGAGAGTGGTGAATCTCTGGAATTCTCTGCCACAGAAGGTAGTTGAGGCCAGTTTATTGGCTATATTTAAGAGGGAGTTAGTTGTGGCCCTTGTGGCTAAGGGGATCAGGGGGTATGGAGAGAAGGCAGCACCTATTTTCTGTTTCTATTTTTCTATGTTGACTTGCTGAGTTCCTCCAGCAGTTTTTTTTTGTTGCTCCTTATGGATAACATCTATCACCATGCTTTCATCTATCTTTTGAGTTACCTAGTTGCTCAGAGGAATGCCCAGATTCCGCATAAATATTGAGTGAGCATTTCTTTCAATAACAATCTCAAATCATGCTGAATTATTTATTTCAGTAAGTGTTCCTTTTTGATCTTACCTGCCCTCTAACGGTTAAGATGAGTGAAAAAAGCTTTTCAATTAGGAAAAATACATATATTCCTCCGAGTACAGTAAACATTTTCCAAATATATCCTTTGTTTTCATGAGAATGGCCGGTGGCTTCTTGCTCATGTGTGTGTAGACCGAGGACCTAAGTTAAGAGAGATAAGCAAAAACGAGATTTTAGTTTAGTTTAGGGATACACCATGGAACAAGGCCGTTTGGCTCACCAAGTCCGCGCTGACCTTGGATCGCCAGTTCACACTATGTTCTCTCTATGTTATTCACTCCCGAAACACAAGGGGCAATTTACGGAAGCCAAGACTACAAACCTGCATGTTTTTGGAATGTGGGAGGAAACTGAAGCACCCAGGGAAAACGCACGCAGTCACAGTGAGAACAGACAATGAACAGGAGTAGGCCATTCGGCCCTTCGAGCCAGCACCGCCATTCAATGTGATCATGGCTGATCATCCACAATCAGTACCCCGTTCCTGCCTTCACCCCATATCCCCTGACTCTGCTATCTTTAAGAGTCCTATCAAGCTCTCTCTTGAAAGTATCCAGACAACCGGCTTCCACCAGCCTCTGAGCCAGAGAATTCCATGGACTCCCAACTCTCTGTGTGAAAAAGTGTTTCCTCATCTCCGATCTTAATGCCTTACCCCTTATTCTTAAACTGTGGCCCCTGGTACTGGACTCCCCCAACATCGGGAACATGTTTCCTGCCTCTAGTGTGTCCAAACCCTTAATAATCTTATATGTTTCAATAAGAACCCTCTCATCCTTCTAAATTCCAGAGTATATAAGCCCAGCTGCTCCATTCTCTCAGCATATGACAGTCCCGCCATCCTGGGAATTAACCGTGTGAACCTACGCTGCACTCCCTCAATAGCAAGAATGCTCTTCCTCAAATTAGGGGACCAAAACTGCTCACAATACTTCAGGTGTGGTCTGACTAGGGCTCTGTACAACTGCAGAAGGACCTGTTTGGTCCTATACCCAACTCCTCTTGTCATGAAGGCCAACATGCCATTCGCTTTCTTCACTGCCTGCTGTACCTGCATGCTAACTTTCATTGACTGATGAACAAGGCCCCCAGATCCCGTTGTACTTCCCCTTTTCCCATCTTGACACCATTTAGATAATAATCTGCCTTCCTGTTTTTGCTACCAAATTGGGTAACCTCACATTTATCCACATTAAACTGCATCTGCCATGCATCTGCCCACTCCCCCAACCTGTCCAAGTCACCCTGCATTCTCATAGCATCCTCTTCACAGTTCACACTGCCACCCAGCTTTCTGTCATCTGCAAATTTGCTAAAGTTGCTAAAGTTGAATCCCTTCATCCAAATCATTGATGTATATTGTAAATAGCTGTGGTCCCAGCAACGAGCCTTGCGGTACCCCACTAGTCACTGCCTGCCCTTCTGAAAGGGACCCGTTAATCCCTAATCTTTGTTTGCTGTCTGTCAACCAATTTTCTATCCATGTCAGCACTCTACCCCCAATACCATGTGCCCTAATTTTGCCCATTAATCTCCTATGTGCGACATTTTTTCAGAAATGCTATCTGAAAGTCCAGGCACACTACATCCACTGGCTCTCCTTGTCCATTTTCCTCGTTATATCCTCAAAAAAATTCCAGAAGATTAGTCAAGCTTGATTTCCCCTTCATAAATCCATACTGACTTGGACCGATCCAGTTACTGCTATCCAAATGTGCCACTATTTCATCTTTTATAATTGAATCCAGCATCTTCCCCACCAGCGATGTCAGGCTAACTGGTCTATAATTCCCTGTTTTCTCTCTCCCGCCTTTCTTAAAAAGTGGGATAACATTAGCTACCCTGCAATCCACATGAACTGATCCTGAGTCTATAGAACATTGGAAAATTATCACCAATGCATCCACGATTTCTAGAGCCACTTCCTTAAGTTCCCTGGGATGCAGACCATCAGGCCCTGGGGATTTATCAGCCTTCAGTCCCATCAGTCTATCCAACACCATTTCCTGTCTAATGTGAATTTCCTTCAGTTCCTCTGTCATCCCAGATCCTCTGGCCACTAGTACATCAGGAAGATTGTTTGTGTCCTCCTTAGTGAAGACAGATCCAAAGTACCTGTTCAACTCAATTGCCATTTCCTTGTTCCCCATAATGAAATCACCTTTTTCAGTTTTCAAGGGTCCAACTTTGGTCTTAACTATTTTTTTCCTCTTCACATACCTAAAGATGTTTTTACTATCCTGCTTTATATTCTTGGCTAGCTTACCTTCATACCTCATCTTTTCTCCCTGTATTGTCTTTTTAGTTATCTTCTGTTGCTCTTTAAACATTACCCAATCCTCTTGTTTCCCGCTCATCTTTGCTATGTTGTACTTCTTCTCTTTTACTTTTATACTTTCCTAGGTCTCTGGTGCTTTGTGGCAGCAGCTCTCCTGCTGTGCCACTGTGTGATCCTGAATTACTATTATTATGCTTAATTATTTATGTCACTTTTTGAATTTAATCTCCATTGGAAATGCTAGGGAATATTAATAAATCATTTTCATCTACAATATTTGGTATTGCCTTATCAATCCAAATATGTAGTTGAAGATTATTCTATTCAGCTTATGATCTCCGTTTTGAGAAAGAATAAGCCCAAAGCAAATCTAAAACTGGTCCCTAGCCGTTTCCAATGGAGGGACTTTCCTGGCTGTTTGCTGACATATTCATTTAGGCAAATGAGTTCAAGTAGGTCATGGAAAGAAGCTGGTGGGATGAGTTATGGATCCTTCGTGTCCTAGTTGAGCTCAGACCACTCTGCCTCGCCTATCATTGTGCAGCCATCAATACTAATCCCATTTACTAGCACTTGGTCCTTGGCTTTGATCATCCATATTTTGCTGCAAATATTTCTCAAATGTTGTGAGAGTCTCTGCACTTTCAGGCAGGATGTTCCAAACCCCAAGCAGCCTCTGAATGAAAAAAAAATCCTTCCTTACATCCCTTCTAAAACGTTTACACCTTACATAAACCAATGTCCTCGTGTTATAGAAAAAAATGATAATGGAAAAAAAAGTGCTGATCTCTATCCAATTTATGCCCATCATGATTTGGTACATCCTCATCAAATCTCCCATAACCTTTTCCAAGTCTATCCAGTCTCTCCTCATAACTGGGACAATCCATCCCAGGCAAGATTCCAATAAATCTCCAGAGAGTGTGGGAGTTGATATTGGGGGATGGGGTTGGGAGTAATGGTGACAAGACATTACAGCTGTGTGAGGGAGTGAGTGAGTGAGTGAGTGAGTGAGTGAGTGAGTGAGTGAGTGAGTGAGTGAGTGAGTGAGTGAGTGAGTGAGTGAGCAATCATGAGGATACATGACAACAATAAATTTTACAAAATTCACTCAGGCTTCTCATTGCACCACAAAGGTTTACTAGAATGTTGCCTGGGTTTCAGCAACTAAGTTACAGAGAAAGGTTGAACAAGATAGGTCTTTATTCTTTGGAGCGCAGAAGGTTAAGGGGGGACTTGATAGAGGTCTTTAAAATGATGAGAGGGATAGACAGAGTTGACGTGGATAAGCTTTTTCCATTGAGAGTGGGGAAGATTCAAACAAGAGGACATGATTTGAGAATTAAGGGACAAAAGTTTAGGGGTAACATGAGGGGGAACTTCTTTACTCAGAGAATGGTAGCTGTGTGGAATGAGCTTCCAGTGGAAGTGGTGGAGGCAGGTTCAATTTTATCATTTAAAAATAAATTGGATAGGTATATGGACAGGAAAGGAATGGAGGATGATGGTCTGAGTGCAGGTAGATGGGACTAGGTGAGAGTAAGTGTTCGGCACGGACTAGAAGGGGCGAGATGGCCTGTTTCCGTGCTGAAATTGTTATATGGTTATCATTCGAAAGGTCTTCATTGATATTGGTCTTGGTTTATTGTCCAAATGCATTGGAAGCATTTTAAGACATCCTGAGGCTGTGAATAACATTTATGCGACCTCAGATTTTTCCTTTTTTCCCCTTCAATTAACAAGGCAATTAATACAACATGAATGCAAGGCACCTTTTGACATAGTCAAGAGTGTTTAATTGTTATATGTACTGAAACAGAGCAATGAAATTCTGACATGCAGCAGCACAACAGGTTTAAAAACACAATAATCAATAACTCAATAGATAACATAACAATCAAAAAAAATGTTCAATAAATAAAACACCTAATATAGTGCAAAATAAAACAAAGCCCCGTTAGGTTTACGTTTAGGTTTATTACTGTCACATGTACCCTCTTCAGACTGACCTCCCTGCTGAGTTACTCCAGCACTTTGTGTTCTGTAATTTTAATGAAACTATTTTTACATTAAAAACGAATAAACTAAACTAAACTAAGAAGCAGAAACAGAAAGTCATTTCAAAAAGCCATGGTCATGTACCTGCATAAATCTATAGTCTTTAATACCAATTCACTCTCTGCCTTTATGTGCAATATGTGTAATGAGTGCCATTTTTCCAACACACTGATTTTCCAAATGGGAACCAATTTTCCCAGCATGTGCTGTCATCTGAGATTGCTGGTTACAGTGAAATGCCCGCAGGAAATCTGTTGTGAATTTGAACTAAAGTGAAATTATTTTCTACCCGAAGGCTTATCAGATATTTTTTTTTCTTTAAACCATCTTTGACCTTGATAATTCATGCTGCCTTGGAAAAGCAGTCAATGTAATTAGGGATCATTTGCATCCCCTGTCATTCTCGTTTCTCCCCTTTCACATTGGACATAAGATATCATATCATATCATCATATCATATCATCATCATATAACTATTGAAAGTCTGATCTTGGATGTGTGTGTGTGTGTGTGTGTGTGTGTGTGTGTGTGTGTGTGTGTGTGTGTGTGTGTGTGTGTGTGTGTGTGTGCGCGTGCGTGTGCGTGTGTGTGTGTGTGTGTGTGATCACATCTTTGCGTAAAATCTACGCGGTAACGATAACATTTTTACATACTCCGGGAGACATTTTTCCCGTCAAGTCCAAAATTTACTTATCTGAAAATGTCATGCTTTATTTCTCGACTTATTACTGAAAATGTTTTTAAAATACTTTGAATTTAAAATGGATTTTACTGTTAAAATCAATCCTCACTTTGCACAACACACTTCAATAAAAAGTTGCAGGACAGGAACACTCTGAACTTTTCAGCTCAATGCCATCTCACAGTAAGTGCACCCAACATTTGCAACAATGTTGCCATCATAGCTCCTGGCAGGACAGTAAGGGGAGGGTCAATTGGTATTGCAATTTGGGAGGTGCAATTGGGATTATCTTTTTAACTCCAGTGCTGGGGGAGGCTCACAAGCTATGATCTTGGCTGAGGAGTGCTCGAATCTTACCTTTGGCAAAGGGTTGAGTTGGAGGACCACGCCTCCTGTGGGGGCTACAGGTAGGATACGGGTGTGTTGGCGGATTAGACCCAACGGGTCTGCACTTGGTCTAGTAAAAGCTTAAAAGCACGGAATACCATATTCATGAACTGCTTAATTTACATTTTTATCACACTACTGAATGGTCCTCTCGTAGGCTAATGCCGTAGAGGCAAGGAAATGCAGATGCTGGTTTACCATAGAAGACACAATGTGCTGGAGTAACTCAGTGGGTCAGACAGCATCTGTGGAGAACATGGATAGGTGACATTTTAGGTCAGGACTCTGCTTCAGACTCTATGGGTGTAGTCCAATTTCCCAACCTACTTTATTGTGGCCCTTGCACTTTTATCTGCAGTTTGTAATGGTAACGGTTTAATGCTAGAGCACTATATTCTGCACTTTGGTATTTTACTCTGTGCACAATCTCTTGTACTTGTGTAATGGCTTGATTATACTCATGTATTGTATCATTTAACTGAATAGCAGACAAAATGAAGATTTGCACAGTATCTCGATACACGTGACAATAATAAACCAATACCAATACTACTAATTAAATGTACTTGCTATCTCTCAGCACTCATGGCTTCTTGCCGCATGCATTTTAATTTAGTTTAGAGTCTAGTTTAGAGATACATCATGGAAACAGGCCCTTCGGTCCACCGAGGCTGCGCGGACCAGCAATCCCCATACATTAGCGCTATCCTACACACTAGAGACCATTTACAATATTCGCCGATTCAATTAACCAATGTACATCTTTGGAGTGTGGGAGGAAACCTGAGAACCCGGGGAGAACCCACGCAGTCATAGAGAGAATGTACAAACTCTGTACAGACAGCACCTGTAGTCAGATTTGAACCCAGGTCTCTGGCACTGTAAGGCAGCAGCTCTAACACTGTGCCACCATAACACCATTTCTTATGCCTAAACAAATATAACATTACTCACCTGTGGCAAGAGATGTAACAATGCATCACCTGACATGGTTCCGACTGCAATACCAACAAACAGCTGCAGGATGAGCTGGTATGTCTGTTTGCAAGAGTTGAACATCAGTAGGGTGATGCCACACATGGAGCTCACTGTAATTATCAAGACAGCCACCGTACTGTATCCATATTCTGGAAGCAGAAAGTAACAATTGGTGCTTTTGGAATGAGAATATAGTCAAGAAACAAAGACAACTTTTTTCCCAAAAGTTGAAACCTCATTTATTAAATACAGAGATTAATCCTATCAAAAATGAGCAACATGAGACACAATGGTTGAGACTCAAAATAAAGTTGGAATTCAGTAGATATTCGTTAAGTTTAAGTTGGCAGAGCTGTAAGATGTAACTGACTGCTAGAAGTTTTCTAAAAGTAATGGAATCTCATTATACTGTGGGATACAGATCAGGAAATTTCCAATTTTATCCCCATTTGATGCAATGGTAGTGGGAAAGGTTCCCGCAACAGACAACTATTTGATAAAAAAATACCAGCATTTCAACCTCTTTTCTTAATGAAGCAACGATTCCAAGTAAAACAAGCTGTCGCCTTTCCTGCACTTCTTCCTCTCAGTTCTTCTTCATTCACTGACAATAATCGCACACATGTATCGGAATTTAAAAGTGATGAGGAATTTCAACATTTTTTAATAGCATATAAGGATTAATAAACATGTAGCCAAAACAATAAAATCTGACCATGTCAATGGAATCAGTGAAAGTTTTTTTTGTGAATATCAGATGATGAAAATATTTTATAGTGCAAATAATGAAATTCTCCACTGAGATTCACTGTTTGTGTTTAAATGCAAATATTTTTTTTCTTTCAGCTACCACCTTCATAATCCCTTCAGGCTCAGAGGCCAACGGTTTGAACATTATAATTTAAGAAAAACATAAGAGCCTTTTGTAAATAAAATAATTCCCAATCCCTGCTCTCCACTGATACAAATGCTGTTGAAAACTATAAGAAGGATGTGCCTGAGGTTACTTAGAGATTACGTATCCTCCTGCATAACTCTGGGCGTCTTTTCAACACACTTCAAATGGTGGAACTTTCAAGTACAACTTACAAAACACAAAGTAGCCTCGGGACAGGACTGGGGAGCTTAGCTTCTTCTGGAACTAGGGGAGAGCTTGGTTCCCTAGTGCCAGTTCTACTTACACTGAGGTTATGTGTAAAGGCTTGCTCTGATGGAAACCAGGTAAACAAACATAATTCATCTCAAAATAAATGGATGTTATAACTGCACAACCATGCACAAGTCAGCTCCTCTAGGATCCAATCTGACTGGTGCTAAGATTTATTATGGGCGGCAGGATGTAAGGGATGGGTTGGCTGTGATACTGGCTAATACAAGGGTCTACATTTAACATCCCCATTCGTGGAATTAAAATAGTTAGATGGAATCATTTATGGGCTGCTGTCACAACGCACTGTAGTCTCTAAACAACCCTTCAGTAATTTTCCTTGCCCTCCATTTCAGAATAATAGCGTTTTAAGCCAATAACTCGACACTAGCACTGGCAATAAATAAATAAATAAAAGCGCAGCTTTCCAGCCCCTTATCTCATTGGCCACGTTCGGCTTCAAATCGGTGTCAATCTGGTGGACCATCTTCCTCTAGTCGTGGGGGTGGGGGATTGGGAGGGGCCTCACAAGTGGAACAGTTTAGGGCCTCTCTTCATCTAAATCCGGCCCTAGCTCAACCGCTCCCTACAGCTCAGGCCTTCGACTCCTGGCAACATCCTCGTAAATCTTCTCTGCACCCTCTCCAGCTTGACAACATCTTTCCTATAATGCCAAAACTCACAATACTCTAAATGCGGCCTCATCAACGTTTTATACAACTGTAACATGACCTCCCAACTTCTATGCTCAATGCTCTGATTGATGAAGGCCAATGTGCCAAAAGTCTTTTTGACCACCCTATCTACCTGTAATGCCACTATCAATGAACTATATACCAGTACACCTAGATCATTCTGCTCCACAACACTCACCTACCATTCACTGTGTTGGTTCACCCCATGATAGTGCTCCCAAAATTCAACCTCACATTTCTCTGTATTAAATATCTGAGGAAGGATGGCTTTGGTGAGGATCCAGAAAAGGTTTAGGAGAATGATCTCAGGAATGATTGGGCTAACATATAATGAGCGTTTGACGGCACTGGGCCTGCACTCGCTGGAGTTTAGAAGGATGAGTGGGGAATTCATTGAAATTGACCATGTAGTGAAAGACCTGGATGGAGAGGATACTTTCACATGTGGAAGAGTCTAGGACCAGAGACTCAAAGACTCAGAATAAAAGGATATACCTGTGGAAAGGAGATGAGGAGGAAATTATTTAGTCAGAGGGTGGCAAATCTGTGTAATTCATTGCCATAGACGGCTGTTTTTATAAAGCAGATTATTTAAAAGGCGGAGAATAACAGATTCTTGATTAGTAAGGGGGTTGGGTTATGGTGAGAAGGCTGGAGAATGGAGTTGAGAGGGAAAGATAGATCAGCTATGGTTGAATGGTGGAGTAGACTTGAATGGCCAAATGGCCTCATTCTACTCCTATAACTCTGAATTTAAGAACTTTTTATTTGCATTCATTTCTCAAACATTGGGAATATGTAACAGGTTCATCAGCATCTGTAAAGAAAAAAAGCCTGTTCGCAATGTAAATGGTATCATTTCATTTCTGTAAAGTGGCTTTGCAGGCAATGCTAGCTTGTGTTTTCCCTTTGTGGATGCTGATGGATATGCTGTTAATTAACTGAATTTTCTGTTTTACTATCACTTTTTTGTTTCTAACCTCACCTTCCTTGTCAGTTCTGTGCTTTCTTCCATCATAGATGAAAAGGCTGTGCAGCTTTTTAGAAATTATTTTTGGACTTGCTGATGAAACAGATATTTATTACCTATCCCTAGTTGGCCTGAGAATCGTGTAACCCTATCGGTGAATGCGTGGAGTTATATATACTCTCAGATGGTAAGTTTCATTCTGTGAAGGATATATGTTTAAGAGGTACAATATTCAAATTCTAAGCGCTTATTCTGTATTTCTGTCCACTTACAGGATTTTCAACTGAGTTGTAGATTACAAAGCATTGTTTATATCAGCAGAGTCATGACTAGAGAAGAGGAATAATTAATTTATTTTATAATAACAAGGAACTGCAGATGCGGTTTATACCAAAGATAGACACAAAGTGCTGGAGTAACTCAGCTGAGCTACTCCGGCATTTTGTGTCTATCTTTAGTTTATTTTGTTGACGTAAATAGAAAAGGATTTATAAGATTAATGCTTTGTTTCTTTAAATCAAGTAATTTATATTTTCTGCTTAGGAATAATTTTTAACTTGAATCATAGTTTCTTAGATTTAGGCATGGTTCTGAAATCTTCGTTTTTTTGAACAATGCAAGTTTTGTATTTTTCATTTGTCATTTTCAGCAGCTGGTAGAGATGCTGCCTCACGGCACCAGAGACCTGGGTTGACTTTAGGTCCTGCCTGTGTGCAGTTAGCACATTTTTTCTGTGACCCTCCATATTTCCTCCCACATCACAAAGATGTGTAGGTTTGTAAGTTGGCCTCTGGCAACCCTAATGTGTGGGAAGTTGATGAGAAAGCGTGATAACATAGAACTAGTGTGAAGGGATGATCGATGGTCGGCATGGACTCGGTGGGCTGAAGGACCTGTTTCCATGCTGTATCTATCAAGCCATCAATCAAAACTAAGTTCCTTCATGAAGCAGGGTGGTTTATTTCACTTTGATCTGTTCATATGTGTATGATCCAAAGTGCCCTACAAGATATCATTACTTCTTCATATTTAGTACCAGTGTAGATGGGGCATCTTGGACGACATAGATGAGTTAAGCTGAAAGGCCTGTTTCCATGTAATAACAAGGAACTGCAGATGCTGGTTTCTACCAAAGATAGACACAAGATGCTGGAGTAACTCAGTGGGTCAGGCAGCATCGTTGGGAAAATTGGATAGGTGCATTTCGGGTTGAGGGTCGGATGCAAAACATCACATCCATTTTCTCCAGAGATGATGCCTGACCCGTTGAGTTACTCCAGCATTTTGCACCTGTTTCCATGCTATATGACTCTATGACTCTAATATCAGACAGTAATGAGGAAGGCCAGCATGACAAATATATTTTTTCACCATCCTGTCTACCTGTGGCGCCATTTTCAGAGAACCATGTTCTTGGACTCCTCGGTCCCTCTGCTTCATAACACTTCCCAGGTTGAAATGCTGGCATTTTATAAAACAGTCGACTGTTGAGGTTGGCATTCTACTCTTGTCATTTCACTAGTTTTTACTGCTACTTAATTAGAGCATGTATCCAATGGGGTCTGATTCCAATTACTTGCCACCGTTCAAATAGAGTTTCTATTGCTGAAATGTACAGAAAGACAACTTGCAACAAGCAGAGTTGATTAATTAGTCCCAAATGTTAGTTCTGTTGCAGCTATAACCTGCAGCCGTTTCAGCTGTTAAATTTGAAGTAGATTGAATATTTTGGAAATATTGCTTTGTCATTTTCATTGCTGGCTTCTTTATTAACAAAATTGTAGAAATTAATTTTCAGATCTAACTACGAGATTTATTCCTTCCACCAAGCGAGAATGATTTGAAGGAATTATTTCAAATAAATCTTCCAGAGTCTGGCTTTGAGCGAAATTGAAAATAATGTGACAAACATGTGGCTGGTTAACCCTACTACAGACAGAAGGAAATGATGTATACATTGATTTTACCATTGCATTCTGCCAGAACATCAAAACCACGTTATTGTGCGTAACTTACTCTCAGCATTAGTTGGAAGGACGATGGATTGTGCGTATTCCCAGTCACCATGTTGACAAGCTCCACTAAGCAGTTGCTGAACAATAGCAGGGCTGATCTGATCGAAGTGGTCTTTTGATATGGCAGAATCACTCCCATTTAAGAAGATTCCAACCAGCTGGTCCGCAGAAAAGCAAACCTAATTGAGAGAACATGACAATCAATTCCTCTGACATTGAAGATTTTTAAAAAATTGACTAAGATCACAAATTTCAGAAAAGCTACATCAGACATGAATATTTCACATAACATCAATAACTATGAGTCATTTTCCTGCAAAGTGGACAAACAGAGTTAGTTCTGCTCAGGTTCTTGATAATCCTTGTAATGCTGGGCGACCTCGTAACTCCTTCATTCTGGTGGAAACCACGGGGATTAGGTCCAGGTTGCATAGAGCTGGGAAACTGTTCACATCCAACTCTTCATTATTTTGGTGGGTTCTTCCATTGAGTTGAGTCGAGTGAAATATGAATCTAATCTGTCTCATTGACACCAAACCAGGCACCAGGAAATGGGAAGGTGCCAAGTGAGGTGAGGCAGTGTGCTTCTCAGTCAAAGTTCAAGTTCAAGTTCAAGTTCAAGTTCAGGTGAGTTTATTGTCATGTGTCCCTGTATAGGACAATGAAATTCTTGCTTTGCTTCAGCACAACAGAACATAGTAGGCATTTACTACAAAACAGATCAGTGTGTCCATATACCATTATATAAATATATACACACATGAATAAATAAAATGATAAAGTGCAAATAGCAGATAATTGGTTATTAATAATCAGAGTTTTGTCCGAGCCAGGTTTAATAGCCTGATGGCTGTGGGGAAGTAGCTATTCCTGAACCTGGTTGTTGCAGTCTTCAGGCTCCTGTACCTTCTACCTGAAGGTCGCAGGGAGATGAGTGTGTGGCCAGGATGGTATGGGTCTTTGATGATACTGCCAGCCTTTTTGAGGCAGCGACTGCGATTAATCCCCTCGATGGAAGGAAGGTCAGAGCCGATGATGGACTGGGCAGTGTTTACTACTTTTTGTAATCTTTTCCTCTCCAGGGCGCTCAAGTTGCCGAACCAAGCCACGATGCAACCATTCAGCATGCTCTCTACTGTGCACCTGTAGAAGTTAGAGAGAGTCCTCCTTGACAAACCGACTCTCCGTAATCTTCTCAGGAAGTAGAGGCTTGTGGTAAAGGATGTGATACCTCTTGTTTAATTGATTTCAAATTACTTTGCATTTTTAATGTTTCCTGATTAATGAAAACAATATTAATTGTGGAATCATTTAACCATTGCAGCACAATACATTAAGTGGCATCATAGCAGAAGAGCACGGGAGTCACTGAGATATAATTAACATAGACATAGAAAAGTACATCACAGGAAAAGTCCCTTCAGCCCCCTATGTCTGTGCTGAACATGATGCCAAACCAAGCCAACCTCATCTGCCTGCATATGATTCATACTGTGTACTTCCATTCCCTGCAAGTCTAAGATGTGCCCATTTAAAAGCCTCGTTGATTCCACTGTCGTACCTGCTTCCACCACTATCCCTGACAGCATGTTCCAGGCACCCTCTGTGTATAAAAGCCTTGTCCTGCGTATCTCCTTTGAATGTTACATATCTCCTTTGAATGGCATTTGAGTCGGTGCAAATAGGTCTAAGTTGGATAAAAGCTTCCACGAAGTTGATAGATTAAGAATGACCTGCTATTTGAAGACAATTTGTCATTAAGATTTTGCAGTGGATGGCATTCCCCAATGTTTCTTGTGTAGGAAGGAACTGCAGATGCTGGTTTACAACTAAGATAGACAAGGTTCCCGAGGAGAAAAGGAATAGATGACGTTTCGGGTTGGGGCCTTTCATCTGACTTGTCTAAAACGTCTCCAGAGATGCTGCCTCAACCGCTGAGTTACTCCAGCATTTTGTGTCTATCCCCTTCCTTTGTACTGTAAGACTGGAAAGAAGAATGTGAAACTTTGAACAGTAATTAGTGTCATACAGTATGGAACCAAGTCCTTCGGCCCAACTCACCCATGTCAACCAAGTTGCTTATCTGAGCAAGTCCTATTTACCTGTGTTTAACCCATATCCCTCGAAACCATTCTAATTATATGCCTGCCCAAATATATTTAGAACATTATAATTGTACCTGCCTGTACCACTTCCTCAGGCAGCTCATTCCATGTATCCACTGCCATTTGTGCGAAAAAAACCTGCCCTTCAGATCCCCTTTGAATATTTTGCCTCTCGCCTTAAATCTCTACCCTCACATTTTAGTCACATTCCTACTTTGAGAAAAAAAACGGTGGCCATTCACATTATCTCTGCCTCTCATGATTTTATATATATTTAGGAATTCCAAATGTTGAAGACATTTGTTAGTGAATTTCCAGTGAGATGGGAAGGCAAGAAATCTTGCAGAAAATGTAGAAACGAAGGACTGCAGATGCTGGTTAATACACAAAAGGACACAAAACAGCTGTAGTAATTCAGCAGGTCAAGCAGCATCTCTGGGAAGCATGGATAGGTGATGTTTTGAGTTGTGACCCCTTTTCTGCCAATTGTCAGGCGGTGGGGGAGAGAGGAAAGCTCGAAATGGGGACAGGCAGGATAAAATATGATAAAATATAAAATAAGGGATTTTTGTCGGAAGGAACTGCAGTTGCTGGTTTAAACCGAAGATAGATACAAAAGGCTGGAAAAACTCAGCAGGACAGGCAGCATCTCTGGAGAGAAGGAATGGATGACGTTTCAGGTCAAGATTCTTCTTCAGGCTGAAAGTCACGGTAAAGGAAAATGAGAGACATAGACGATGATGTAGAGAGATATAAAACAAGGAATGAAAGATATGCAAAAAGTAACGATTATATAGGAAACAGACGATTTGTTAGCTGTTTGTTGGGTGAGAACGAGAAGCTGGTGCGACTTGGGTGGGGGAGCGATGTAGAGAGAGGGAATGCAGGGGTTATTTGAAGTTAGAGAAATCAAGATTCATACCACTGGGTTTTAAGCTGCCCAAGCGAAATATGAGGTGCTGTTCGTCCGATTTGCGTTTAACTTCACTCTGACAATGGAGGAGGCCTTGGACTGAAAGGTCTGTGTGGGAATGATAAGAAGAATGAAAGTGTTTAGCAACCGGGAGATCAGGTAGGTCCAGGCAGACCGAGCGAAGGTGTTCAGCGAAACGGGATCTTTTGACAGGCAGATGGTTTGGGGGGTGGGAGGGGGATTGGTGGGGGTTGAGGGGTTGACGGGAGAAACAGATGGGAGTCCAGCAAAGGACAAGGAGTGGGAAGGGGGGTGAGGAGAAAGAGAGGGGGGGGGGGGGTGTGAAGGAGAATAGGGGGTGGATCTGTTGAAGGCTATTTAAAATTGGAGAATTTAACATTCATACCGTTAGGTTGTAAGCTACGCAATCGAAGTATGAGGTGCTGTTCTTACAGTTTGTGTGTTGCCTCACTCTGACAATGGAGGAAGCCCAGACCAGAAAGGTCAGTGTAGGAATGCGGACATAGAAACATAGAAATTAGGTGCAGGAGTAGGCCATTCGGCCCTTCGAGCCTGCACCGCCATTCAATATGATCATGGCTGATCATCCAACTCAGTATCCCGTACCTGCCTTCTCTCCATACCCTCTGATCCCCTTAGCCACAAGGGCCACATCTAACTCCCTCTTAAATATAGCCAATGAACTGGCCTTGACTACCCTCTGTGGCAGGGAGTTCCAGAGATTCACCACTCTCTGTGTGAAAAAAGTTCTTCTCATCTCGGTTTTAAAGGATTTCCCCCTTATTTTTAAAATAAAAGTGAAAAAGTCATTGAACATTTTGAATTATCAGTAGTTACAACAAAGCAATTAGGAAGACAAAAGA
The DNA here is from genome assembly GCF_010909765.2 of Amblyraja radiata. Lineage (NCBI taxonomy): Eukaryota > Metazoa > Chordata > Chondrichthyes > Rajiformes > Rajidae > Amblyraja > Amblyraja radiata. The sequence continues at coordinate 125,947,153 of NC_045957.1, read as the reverse complement.
CATATTTTATGAGTGCAGAAGTTGGGAAGAATTGATCCAATTATTTGGAGCCCTGGTGAGACTACATCTGGAATATAGCAAACACTGCTGACATGTAGCATCAACAAAGAGATATTTGTTGACCTAAGGAAGCGAGGCGATGAAAACAACCCTCTGCTCATTAGCAGAGCTGCTGTGGAGATGGTCGACAGCTTCAAGTTCTTATTCATCCATAACACCGGCAACTTTACTTTGTCTCTTCACACTGAAGTAATGATCAAGAAAGTATAGCAGCATATTTACTTGCCTCTGGGAAGACATAGCATTTACTTGCGTCTGAGAAGACACAACAGATACAGTATAGAATGTATCCTGATGGGTTACATATCAGCCTGGTATGGTAACTTCTCTGTCCTTGACCACCTGAACCTGCAGAAAGTCTTTCTGCTGACTGGATTGTGACTTTTGTCTTCCAGCTTTTCACTGTTTCTGTTTCTAAACTGAAACTGAAAGTGAGAAAGTGGTGAACATAGCCCAGTCTATCACAGGCTCATCAATTCACACCATCTTTACTTCCTTCTATCAAGTCTAAAGTGGATTTCAACACAAGGCTGAATGAATTATCAAAGATGCCTGTCACCCCGGCTATACCCTTTCCTCATTTCTATCTTTTGGGAGAAGCTTAAAACCTTGAACATTCAGACTGAAGAATAGCTCCTTCCCCAATGCAAACTAATGCCCCTGTCTCACTTAGAAAACCTGAACGGAAACCTCTGGAGACTTTGCGCCCCACCCAAGGTTTCCGTGCGGTTCCCGGAGGTTTTTGTCAGTCTCCCTACCTGCTTCCACTACCTGCAACCACCTGCAACCTCCGGGAACCGCACGGAAACCTTAGGTGGGGCGCAAAGTCTCCAGAGGTTTCCGTTCAGGTTTCCTAAGTGGGACAGGGGCATAACTCCTGATCTATTCACCTCTTTCACACATCATTCCCGGAGGTCCAGCCATGTACTCCTACTCTTAATTCTATCTTTTTCAATTATTATGGTACTGTATTTTAATCTTTTGCACTACTTGGATTTTACACTACAATATTGCACCGTTCAGGTGTGTTGCACTCGTCATTGTATTTATACTTGTATGTATCATTAATATATAGATATATATTTACATATATATGCTTCATGTGAACAAGGAAATCCATTGCCTCCTGGTGCAGATAACAATAAACAAATCTGAATCTGAATCTAAATCTGAATCAGGTCTCTCCACCTAAGAAAAACTAGACGTGTGAGTGAGAGAGTGCAGAATAGATTCATCAGGTTGAATCCAAGGACAGTTGGGTTTTCATGTTAAGTAAAAGTAATCCGATGAGCACTTGTGTTTAGAAGAGTGTGTCAATGTGTCATGTAGCTATACTGCACAGAAACAGGCCTTTTGGCCCATTTGTCCATGCTGACCAAGATGCCCCATCCAAGAGAGACCCATTTGCCCACATTTGCCCTCATGTCCTGGCAACTTCATAATGAGATGAGATCTTATGGAAACATATTAAATACTAATTGGAGGTAGACACAAACTGCTGGAGTAACTCAGCGGGACAGGCAACATCTCTGGAGAAAAGGAATGGGTGACGTTTTGGGTTGCGACCCTTCTTCAGACTGAATGAGATGCTGCCTGTCCCGCTGAGTTACTCCAGCAATTTGTGTCTCCCTTCAATTTAAACCAGCATCTGCAGTTCTTTCCAAAACATAAATACAAATGAGGGTCAACTGGGTAGATATGGGGATTATGTTTACCATGGATGTGAAGTCCGGAACCAGGCAGTGTGGTCTTTAAAAAAGGGGTTGTCCTTTCAGGATTGAGATTGCAATTGTGAGCAATTTTGGGCACCATATCTGAGGAAGGATGTGCTGGTTCTGGAGAGGGTCCAGAGGAGGTTTACAATAATAATCTCAGGAATGAGTGGGTTAACAGATGATGAGCATTTGACGGCACTGGGCCTACACTCACTGGAGTTTAGATGGATGAGGGAGGACCTCATTGAAACTTACAGAATAGTGAAAGGCTTGGATAGAGTGAATGTGGAGAGGATGATTTCATTAGTGGGAGAGTCTATGACCAGAGATCATAGTCGCAGAATTAAAGGACATTCCTTTAGGAAGGAGATGAGAAGGAGTTTCTTTAATCAGAGGGTGGTGAATTTAATGGAATTCTATGACACATAAGGCTGTGGAGGCTGTCAATGGATATTTTTAAGGGAGAGATAGATAGATTCTTGATTAATACTGGTGTCAGGGATTATGGGGAGAAGGCAGGAGAATGGGGTTAGGAAGGAGAGATAGATCAGCCATGATTGAATGGCGGAGTACATTAGATGGGGCGAATGGTCTAATTCTGCTCCTATCACTTATGACCTTATGAGATAAGAAACAATATGTTCAACCAGCAGGTAATGAATCTTTGGGAACCTCCAACTTAAAACACTGCAGGGAGACAGTCGATGAATGCATGGAAGGCAGATTGATAAAAGAGTTTTGGATTTTAAAGGAAAAGATGTTGATACCAGAAAGTAGTGCTGAGGTAAGGGATCAGCTCCGCTCTTATTGAATGGCTGAGCAGACATGGAGTCATGGACCCATTCCTGCTTGTAATGGTGTTTAAGAGGCTTTTAGATAGACATGTGGATAAGCAGGGAATAGAAGGATATGGATCATAAGCAGGCAAATGTGATCAGGATCAGAGAACAATGTGGGCCGAAGGGTTTATCCCTGTTCTGTACTCTTGTATGTTTTACGTAATAATAATTCAGACCATCACCTAGGTGAAAAGATTAATATATTTAACCCTACCACATTCACTCTCACTGGTCAATTCTCAAAGTCACTCTATCATAAGCTGAATGATGCATTTCCTTCCCTTTGAACCCAGATTACAACTGTACTATCGCCACCCAATTTTTAATGTTTACATCACCATCCATTTCATTCCCTTTTCACTCCTCTAATTTCAATACTGATTACTATCCCTCCCCTTTTTACTGCTCCCTATTATCTACTATTCCACAGGCATCTTTTTTTTCTCCCACTGCTCCATTTTACTTCTCACTCAGAGAAGTGTCTGGTGTACAATGTACTAAACAAGTTACTATCTGCTCTTAACCACCCTGGTTTGTGCTTCTGTTTCTGTTTCTATGTTTTTGTAACCCGCAGGTAGCAATTTCAGCAAACACAGGGCAGTGATCTGGAATATTGAGTGCTTCAAATGTGCTGCCAGGGGTGGAGGTGGAGGCAGATATGATAGTGGCATTTAAGAGACTTTTCGATTGGATATGCAGGAACACAGATATGCAGGGAATGGCGAATATGAACCATGAGCAGGCAGAAGAGATTAGATTCTTTTGGCATAATTTTTACATATTTCTGTACAATGATTGTGAACCGAAGTAGTATGCCACAGCAGTAAAGAAACATATGTGAATTCAGGGAGAGTGGGACTGGAGAAATCCCAGATGATAACATATCTGTGTAAAAATGAACAGGCTTGCATTTAAATAATGTTTTTCCTACCTCAGGAGATTTCAACACTTTAAACGAGGTACATTGCATTAGAGCCACAGTTGCAAAATGAGAGAATACCACTGTTAGTCGATAGAATTTTAATCATCGTGCTAAATCAAGGATATCCAGGGATTAAATTCAGTGCAGCCAAACTGATGTATAGTTTAAGGCATCTAAGCTATGAAGAAAGGTTGAAGAGCCTGGGATTGTTTACGCTAGAGAAGTAAGGGCTCAGAGGAGATCATATTCAAGCATTAAGGATTCTTAAGGGAATAGATAGATGAAATATGTTCGCATTGCCAAAACACTGGAACTAAGGCATGAAGGCTCAGTAGTTCAAGATGAAGAACAGATTTCATTAACAAATTTACATAGAAATGTGGCATTTGGACAAGAATAATGGAGAGACATAACGGCAAAATTCAAGGGACATTTGGATAAGGAACTGAAGGAGTGGGAATTTGATCAAGATTAATTTTTGACTCCAGTTGTATAGTTTTACCAAATGTGTGTTATCCAACTATTTTTCAGAATAATTTCAGAATATTTTTGTGTACCTTCGATTTTCCAGCATCTGCAGTTCCTTCTTGAACACATTATTTTTCAGAATATATTGTTGCAAGCTAATAGCAATTAACGTTGTAATTTCAACAGTTAATCATATGTAATGGCAGAAAAACAAGGTCAAGTGAAATGTAGAGTGCTGCCATCTAGCCCAGGAAAAACACTTTGCTCAATTATTATGTTTAATTTACCTTTGCCCATGAAAAGCTATAATCAGGTAAGAGATCACAATCATGATGATCCTGGTTTTGCTGCTTCACAAAATGTATTTCTCCGGAGCTTTCAATCAGCTCTGTTCCAGTTCCGACATTTTCAGGATCATGCGAAGGTGATTCAAAATATCTTCCCAACCTCAGTTGATGAAGGAGCTGCTTCAAATCTGAATGAACAAAGAAGACAGTGATGCCAACAAGACATTGAACCCACTACTGAACCAATGCAGTTTTCCAGTCAGGAACGGTGCTCATCCAATTCCATTGGCAGGCAAAATATGCCAACCGGTGGAATCATCTACTTTATTTTAAGATTTGAACATGCAATCAGATACAGAACATTGGTTGGCTGCATATAACTAACTTATTTAGAGGGAAGCCCCCTTTAAATTTAAATGCTGTTGGAGAGCTATGGGTGGGCGACTAAACCACTAACATTATGAGGCTGGGGTGGATAGATGAATGGGGATCATAGGTCATAATGTTATAAGGAATAGGAGTAGAATTAGGCCTTTCAGCCCATCAAGTCTACTCCGTCATTCAATCATGGCTGATCTATATCTCCATCCTAACCCCATTCTCCTGCCTTCTCTCCATAATCTCTGACACCTGTATCCTGCATCTGGGTCCTAGGTTGTGATAGCACTGAATATTGTGGTGTAGCTACACACTTAAAAGACCTACTGTTTCTGATTTAAGATAATAGTCAAGATTTAAGATAATTGTTTTGCTCGTGGGATATCAATTTCCATATAACGAGTCCCTTTCAGAATCACACTGCCCACATCACAGGTGTCAAACTTTTCTCATGTGTTACCAGAAGAAAATCCTCTAAATTAACTCCTAAGTAATGTCCTTTATCGATACTTATTAGTTCAGTTTTAGAGATACAGCTTGGAAACAGGCCCTTTGGCCCACCAAGTCCATCCCACCAAGCGATCACCCATACACTATTCTATTCAACACACTAGTGGCAATTTTACAGAAGCCAATCAACCTACAAACCCGTACTTCTTTGGAGTGGGAGTGGAAACTGGAGCACCATGCAGTCACATGGAAAATGAATAAATTCCGTACAGACAGCACGTAGTCAGGAAGGATCAAACTCAGGTCTCTGGTGCTGTAATGCCCCTGTCCCACTTAGGAAACCTGAACGGAAACCTCTGGAGACTTTGCGCCCCACCCAAGGTTTCCGTGCGGTTCCCGGAGGTTTTTGTCAGTCTCCCTAATGGTTTCCGGCGATTATTCCGTCGATTATTTAAAAAAATTTAAAAAATTCAAAACCGGCTGCGACTAAAAATAGGTTGTTTAAGAAGGAACTGCAGATGCTGGAAAATCGAAGGTACACAAAATAGCTGGAGAAACTCAGCGGGTGCAGCAGCATCTATGGAGTCTGAAGAAGGGTTTCGGCCCGAAACGTTGCCTATTTCCTTTGCTCCATAGATGCTGCTGCACCCGCTGAGTTTCTCCAGCTTTTTTGTGTTCTAAAAATAGGTTGCCGTTTTAAAAATCGGTAATTTTTTAGTCGAAGCTGGTTGCGATGCTAGTTGAAGGTGGTTGCCGGAGGTTGCAGGTAGTGGGAGGTAAGACCTTTTTTTCACCCAGTTTTATTCCACCAGGGAGGTCTTACCTTCCACTACCTGCAACCTCCGGCAACCACCTGCAACTTCCGGCAACCACCTTCAACTAGCATCGCAATCGGCTTCGACTAAAAAATTACCACTGTGCCACCTTCAGACCTCAAGATTAACTTTATGCTATGTTGATATAATATTTCAAGAGTTACGAAAAATTACAATTGAGAATTCATAAGCTCAATGCAGCAGTTTATGAAATTTAATTTAATAATAGTGTTAAACTATAGGATAAAGAATTACCATTAAAAGCAATGACATAACAAAGTCTTGCTTCAAAGTAACTATGAATATGTGCTTTGTGAATACAGGTACAATTGGGGAACATATCCAAAACGATGCAATTCGTTTTTATATCTACCTTAAGAATTGTGATTGATTCACACACCCTCCAACAACATTAGTCTTTTCACTTTCTTTGAGAATAATATTTCTTTAACTTACAACATTCAATTTACTGTTACTTTTTTCAAAAGAAAAATATTGCAAATGCTGGGGATCTGATATAAAACACATAAGGCTGAAAGTGTGGAAATGTATTTTGCCTTGTTTTGATTTTCATTTCTAATGACACGTTGCTAAATTGAAATGTTAATTCTGTTTCTGTCTCCACATATGGTGCCTAATATACTGAGCATTTGAGGCGAGGCACTGTAGTGTAGCCAGTAGTGCTGCTACATTACAGCTCCAGGGGGCACAGGAGACTGCATATGCTGCCATCTGGAGCATAAAACAAACCGGACAAACTCAGCGGGTCAGGCAGCATCTGTGCAGCATATAGACCTTACAACAGGACTGACAATGGAGGAGGAAAGGGCCTGTCCCACTTGGCCGTCATTTGCGCGTCACGCAGATGGCGCGCAAAGATTTTGTACATCACAAGATCCTGCAACGCCGCGCCCGGCTGCACGGCGTCGCGTGCGTCATGCCTCGTGACGCGTAAATGATATCGGGTAATTTACGCGCAAATGACGGCCCAGTGGGACAGGCCCTGAAGATAGCCTGTATAAAGAGACGAGGAAGCGAGGGGTGTGACAGGATGGAAGAATGATAGCATTTCTTTGATTAGTTTGCATACCTGTTAACTTTATACTTGTAGTATTGTTTAGTGATCTGAAAATAAATTCAGTGAAAAAGCTTGGGTTGGGCAAACTTAGGCTTCCAATACAGTGACCTTGCAGAACGGAGGTAATGATTGCAGCAGACAGTCGAGGAAGAGATTCTTCATCAGCACCTAGTGGACTCACTATACCAGTCTGCTCCTCCAGCCAGCCAGCATTGAAACACTAAAACATAAAATGTTGCAGTTATGCCTTCATAACCAGGAAAACTCAAAAATGCATTGCAACTTCAAATAGCTGCATTTTACCAGTGCAATTGTTTCCCCCAAAATGTTTATTTTTAATAAAAACACTTGTTGCAGGTGATACAATCAATTAACAAATTGTTCTGTATTTACGGGAAGTTCTTAAGTTATAGGAGCAGAATTACACCATTTGACCCATCAAATTTACGCTGCCATTCTATCACGGCTGATCTATCTTTCCCTCTCAACCCCATTCTCCTGCCTTCTCCCCATAACCCCTGACACCCATATCAATTAAAAATCTCTGACTTAAAATCATCCATTGACGGCCTCAACAGCCTTCTGTGGCAATGAATTCCACAGATTCACCACCCTCTAAATAAATTCCCCCTCCTCCCCTTACTAAAGGTACATCCTTTTATTCTGAGGCTGTGGCGCCAGCTGATAGACAGACCACTTATGGTCAAACCCTCATCAGTGGTCACAAGGGCTGTCACGTGACATCATGGGTTAAGGGGAGTGTCCTGCTACATAAGCATATCTCAACTTGAGATCACCCCAGTCGACAGGTAGCTTGAGCTCGAGCCAACACCCTCGCTCTGCTGCAGCAGCAATGCCGTTATTACGTTAGAGGACCAAACTGTATTTCAAACCTATTATCTCACTGAATAAAGCAACTGTTTATTCACCACGTTTGGTGCCGCTACAAGGCTATGGCCTCTGGTCCTAGACTTTTCCACAAGTGGAAACATCCTCTACACATTCACTCTATCTAGGCCTTTGACTATTCAGTAAGTTTCAATGGACAATAGACAATAGGTGCAGGAGGAGGCCATTCGGCGAGCCAGCACCGCCATTCAATGTGATCATGGCTGATTATCCACAATCAGTACCCCGTTCCTTCTCCCCATATCCCTTGACTCTGTTATCTTTAAGAGCACTGTCTAGCTCTCTCTTGAAAGCATCCAGAGAACCTGCCTCCACCGCTGAGGCAGAGAATTCCACAGACTCACCACTCTCTGTGGGAAAAAGTCCATCCTCATCTCTGTTCTAAATGGCTTACCCCCTATTCTTAAACTGTGGCCCCTGGTTCTGGACTCCCCCAACATCGGGAACATGTTTCCTGCCTCTAGCGTGTCCAAACCCTTAAGGGTTTGTCGCACTTGATGATTTTTTCGGCGACTATCGGCATAATTGACTGACATCACAGGTCACCGAAAAAGTCACGGCGTGATGCGGCGTGATAACGTATTGACGCGTGGTGTTTCCTCAAGTGTCGCAACATTTTTTTATCACCGCTGGATTTTGAAATGTTCAAAATCTTACAGCAACCCTGATACGTCAGTCAATGACGCCAGCAGTCGCCGAAAAAATTGCCTTGGGACAGGCCCTTATAATCTTATATATTTCAATCCCCTCTCATCCTTCTAAATTCAAGAGTATACAAGCCCAACCGCTCCATTCTATCAACATATGACAGCCCTGCCATCCCGGGAATTAACCTGGACTGCACTCCCTCAATAGCAAAAACGTCCTTCCTCAAATTGGGAGACCAAAACTGCACACAATACTCCAGGTGTGGCCTCACTAGGGCACTGTACAACTGCAGAAGCACCTCTTTGCTCCTGTACTCAACTCCTCTTGTTACGAAGACCAACATGCCATTTACCTTCTTCGCTGCCTGCTGTACCTTTCATTGACTGATGAACAAGGCCCCCCAGATCCCGTTGTACTTCCACTTTTCCCAACTTGATTCCATTTAGGTAATAATCTGCCTTCCCGTTTTTGCCACCAAAGTGGATAACCTCACATTTATCCATATTAAACTGCATCTGCCATGCATCTGCCCACTCACCCAACCAGTCCACATCACCCTGCATCCTCATAGCATCCTCTTCACAGTTCACACTGCCACTCAGCTTTGTGTCATCTGCAAATTTGCTAATGTTACTTTTAGTCCCTTCATCTAAATCATTAATTTATATTGTAAATAGCTGTGGTCCCAGCACCAAGCCTTGCGGTAATCCACTAATCACTGCCTGCCATTCTGAAAGGGACCCGTTAATCCCTACTCTTTGTTTCCTGTCTGCCAACCAATTTTCTTGCCATGTCAGCACTCTACCCCCAATACCATGTGCTCTAATTTTGCCCACTAATCTCCTATGTGGGACTTTATCAAATGCTTTCTGAAAGTTAGGGTACACTACATCTACTGGCTCTCCCTTGTCCATTTTCCTAGTTACATCCTCACAAGATTTCAGAAGATTAGTCAAGCATGATTTCCCCTTCGTAAATCCATGCTGACTCGGACCAATCCTGCTACTGCTATCCAAATGTGCCGCTATTTCATCTTTTATAATTGCTTCCAGCATCTTCCCCACCACCGATGTCAGGCTAACTGGTCTATAATTCCCTGTTTTCTCTCTCCCGCCTTTCTTAAAAAGTGGGATAACATTAACTACCCTCCAATGCACAGGAACTGATCCTGAATCTATAGAACATTGAAAAATGATCACCAATGCATCTACAATTTCTAGAGCATCTTCCTAAAGTACCCTGGGATGAAGACCATCAGGCCCAGAGGATTTATCAGCCTTCAGTCCCATCAGTCTACCCAACACCATTTCCTGCCTAATGTGGATTTCCTTCAGTTCCTTCGTCTTAGATCCTCTGGGCACTACTACATCAGGGAGATTGTTTGTGTCCTCCTCAGTGAAGACAGATCCAAAGTACCTGTTCAACTCATCTGCCATTTCCTTTTTCCCCATAATAAATTCACCTTTTTCAGTCTTCAAGGGTCCAACTTTGGTCTTACCTACTTTTTTCCTCTACACATACCTAAAGGAGCTTTTACTATCCTCTTTTATATTCTTGGCTAGCTTACTTTCGTACTTCATCTTTTCTCACTGTATTGCCTTTTTAGTCATCTTCTGTTGCTCTTTAAAAGTTGCCCAATCTTCTGGCTTCCTGCTCATCTTTGTTGTGTTAAACCTCTTCTCCTTTATTTTTATACTGACCCCGACTTTCCTTGTCAGCCACGATCACCCCTTACTCCCCTTAGAATCTTTCTTCCTGTTTGGAATAAACTGATCCTGCACCTTCTGTATTGTTCCCAGAAATACCTGTCATCCCTGCTAGGGTATATTTCCAGTAAACATTGGCCAACTCCTCCCTCATGGCTCCATAGTCCCCTTTGTTGAACTGACGACCCCCCAAGCAATTATTTTAAGGTTAAATAGAACAAAGATGGAGACTCCTCTTTGTCTGCAATGCTGTCATTTGAAATTATTATATGGTTTCTCTGATTATTTTCTGAATATTGTTCGACAGGATGAAACTGCCCTGAATGACACACAGATTAGAAATCTCAGAGAAGTCACATACATGTGAAATGGGAAAACATAACATTGTCTCAGCAAGGGATTGCTTCCTGAGGTATGATGTTGATATGTTATATTTGAGGCTCATACTGATTGGACATTACACAGATATCTTGCAATAGCACAAAAATGGGCAATATTTTACATCTGAACTCATTTTCTTTCCATTGACATTTACAGTAAAGAAAATCAGGTGTTGAGGACAGCAGTTTGTCAATTTACGATGGCCCATTTTCTATTTCTTCTAAAGATTAATTAAAATCCCCAAATGAGAAGCACTCTATTTATAAGCTCTAACATGTTTATCTAGATGATGGCAAAACTCATAACAGAAGCACATTATTCAAAAGATTTCATGTGAAGTAATCTTACTCACTTGACTCCAGGAAGAAACTGTGTAATGCTCTTGAATGTTTTCCAAAAGGTTGCCAAGTTCATCATGTGACAGATGATTTAAATCTTGATCGGACTTAAAACTTAAAATTGCATTAAGATAAAATCTGAAGTCCTTCGCTGTTTGAGGTGTGTCTAATGTACACACATCTTGCATGTAAATAATATAATAAAGAAGAATAACTGAAAGTCTATGAAATGCTTCTCCCTGCAGATGTGGCTCCTTGTCATCTCTTTCTATTATTGAGAAAATAACATCTAGCGCAAGGCACTGTAATTAAAGTGCAATTGAATTTGAATAATTGTATATTTTGAAGCCATTAATTGAACATAATTATACAGGTTGTTAGAATCTGTAATACAGCAGAATGCAAATATTAAGTGCAAGCAATGCTGTCAATTTAAAACATATTAAAGCAAGTTTTGAGAAATGATATTATGAAGCGTATTTGAATAGTTTTAGCGAAATATGTACATATGAACAACAAAACTACAAAATATTGATTAAATCAACATAAACGCTAACATAAGTAACCCCTTAAGGAGGTTAAAAATGAAATATATTTGATCGTCTCATCTACCATTGTTATTTGCCTCATAATTTTCTGATACTTATCTTGTCATCATTACAAAGAGAAGGGACAAATGAGGAAATAAAAATCGACACAGAAAATATATGATCTATTAATTATAGATATATCCAAAGACATCCAAGTTTAAAACAATAATTGGAAAAACAATGTATTAAAAATTGTTTGAAGAAGGGTTTCGGCCCGAAACGTCGCCTATTTCCTTCGCTCCATAGATGCTGCTGCACCCGCTGAGTTTCCCCAGCAATTTTGTGTACCTAATGTATTAAAAATGTTGGATTATTTATTTATTTATTTATTCAATTTATAAAAATTACAGCAAACCTGTTTAATGCATCTGAAATTCTCAACCAACATGCAAAATTGCTGAGACTATTAAGCATTCAACTTTGACTCATGATAGTTTGGTTGAACCTGATGAAATGCTATTAAAATATACAGAACAGAGCAAATAAATTGTCCTTTTGACACTTAGAACTAAGTGTTTTAATTTAAGTGATAGGTTATGCACAAAAATGTATGCATAGCTGACATAAGATTTGTTTTGCTTTCACGAAAATAAGCTCAGTGAACTTTATTACAAGGGTTTTGCAAAATAAAGGTGAAAAAAATGTTCTTAGTGCATTTACATTTGTACGTAAGGACAGTGCAGATGCAGTCTGATTAGCAGCAAACATTTTCTTTGAAGATTTAAGGGCCTGTCCCTCTGCGGCGACCTAATTGGCGAGTTTAGAAGAGTTTGCCCTCAACTCATACTCGCAGCATGGTCGACACGAGGTCCTAGGTGGTCTTTGTAACTCTCCTTCATACTCGAGAGTAGTCCCCACGTACTCGAGGCCTAAACTAGGTTGTGGCGTTTTTTTCAACATGCTGATAAATGCCCGCAAGTAAAAAAAAGTCGCCATGAAAAAATCTTTTTTTTTTTCTCGTAGGTATTTCTCGTAACAATTAGTCGAGATAGGTCCAAGTAGGACGTAAGTAGGTAGTCGAAGGCACTCAAAGGTAATCGAAGGTAAAGCTCGTTGTGATAAGTAAACCGACCGGTAATTTTAAATGCCCGCTAAACTTTATTAAAAGTTGGCTGGCTTCTTAAAAGTGTCTCCACTCATTCCCTCCCACTCCTTCTCTCCCCCTTATCCCCCCTTCTCTCCCATTCTCTCTGCTTCTCTCCGCTTCTCTCCCCCTCTCTCCCCTTGTCTCCCCCCCCCACCCACGCGCTCTCTAAAGGACTTACCGTAACTGTGCCAGCCATCTTTTACCTTCCTGTTCATCGTGGGTGTGAATTTCAGACATCACTCCCCCGCTTATCCCTGGCCTCCGCCTTTGCGATGTGTGTGTGTGTGTGTGTGTGTGTGTGTGTGTGTGTGTGTGTGTGTGTGTGTGTGTGTGTGTGTGTGTGTGTGTGTGTGTGTGTGTGTGTGTGTGTGTGTGTGTGTGTGTGTGTGCAGACGGTCGATCCGGCTCGTGGTTCCATCGCTGACGGTCGAACCAGCTCGAGGTTTTTCAGGCAAGTGCCCTCGAGCTTGAAGGTCTAATACAGTCGCTGAATAGTCGCGTTAGTGGGACAGGCCCTTTAGCATTTCATGTGATGGTGAGCACAGTCATTCATTTGATTTATGTTTTGCTCTATTTAATTTCAGTACGGTTCAGTTTTAAAAAAAGTGAATTCCAGTGCAAAATATTCCTATTTAAAAGGGGAAGGAGATGATATACAGTTTGGCAATTTACTTAAAGGTCTGTGCATTGAGTGATACATAGTAATGTTTTCTTGAGCAATTCCCATGCAACCAGATGCTTAGCGGCTGAGAATAACATACAAATGAAAATACATGTAACACAAAATATAGAGTGGATTTTAAGGGTTTATCTATGAGGTATTTTCTAGCATATATGTCTGGACAATTTTAATTGGTTATCCAAGTTTACAAAATGTAGCCAGCCGATGTGTCAAACGTAATAATACATTTTGATGTGTGGGCAGTACATGGAAGCACAGACAGAATTTGAGACGGGGCTTTTTTCAAAATAAGCCAATGCAGCGAGAATGATGAATGGAATTTAATGGAAAGCGCGAGCTATTGCACATTGGTATGTCAAACCAAGGCAGGACAGACAGAAAGTGGTAAAGTCCTGGTTAATGTTGGTACAGGTGCATGATTCCCTAAAAGTGGCGAGTCAGGTGGAGTACAGTGAGCAAATTTGGGCCCTGTATCTGAGGAAGGACGCACTGGCTCTGGAGTGGGTCCAGAGGAGGTTTACAAGAATGATTCCAGAAATGAGTAGTAGCATATGATGAGCGTTTGACAGCACTGTGCCTCTACTCACTGGAGTTTAGAAGGTTGAGGGGGAACCTCAGTGAAACTTACAGAATAATGAAAGGCATAGATAGAGTGGATGTGGAAAGGATGTTTCCACTGGTGGGAAAGTCTAGGACCAGAGGTCATAGCCTCGGAATTAAAGGGAGCTCTTTTAGAAAGGAGGTGAGGAGGAACTACTTTAGTCAGAGGGTAGTTCATCTGTGGAACTCATTGTCACAGAGGGTTGTGATGGCCAAGTCAGTGGATATTTTTAAGGCAGATATAGACAAATTGTTGATTAGAATGGGTTTCATGGGTTATGGGGAGAGGCAGGAAAATGGGATTAGGAGACAGAGATTCGCCATGATTGAATGGTGGAGTAGACTCGAAGGGCCGAATGGCCTAATCCTACTATAATTTGTGAACATGTGGACAGTGCATGAAGAAGTGTTTGATATGCTTCCCTTCATTGGGAAGGACAAAAGTCAGCTATACAACATTTTGGTTAGACCACAGTTGGAATATCGTGTGGAGTTGTAAACAGGCTGTTTGACCCACCGAGTCCACACTGACTAGCGATCCCTGCACACTTACAATATCCTATGCACACTAGGAACAATTTACAATTATGCATGGAGTATGGGAGGAAACCAGAGATCCCAGAGAAAACCTACGGAGGTCACGGGGAGAACGTACAAACAGCACCCGTAGTCAGGATCAAACCCGGGCCTCAGGCGCTGTAAGGCAGCAACTCTATCACTGCACCATCATGCCACCAAAGAAGAGATAATCCATGCAATTATGGGCAATGAGCCTCGCATCAGTGGTAGGGAAGCTATTGAGGAGCATTCTTTGGAATAGTATTTATTCCCATTTGGAAGGGAATGGATTAATTAAAGATAGTGATTTTTTTGAGGAGGTGACAAAGGTGAATGATGAAGGTAGGGTGGTGAATGGTGTTTATATGGATTTTAGTAATGGGCCTATCCCACTCAGATGACTTTTTAGGCGACTACAGGAGACTGTGCGGTCGCCACATGTTCGCGGGTGGTTGCCAGGGAGTCGCCTTCATGGTAGTGAGCAGTTCCCGCATCCTCGGAACTAGTCGCGGCCTCATTCTGGTCGCTGCTAATTTTTCAACGTTGAAAAATGTTGACGCCATGGAGAGTAGCGAGAATTCTCGTGCTGTAGGTGCAGTGGTAGTGGGTCACCAGCAGGTCGTAGGCTCGTACGTTCTCGTAGGTTGTCGCCGGTGCTGACCGGTGAATGTCATTGGCTCATTGGGGAAAAAAAACATAAACAGTAGTTTTCAGAACCAAGGATAACTGACCGGTAATGTTAATGTCCGCCGAGCTTCACAGCCATGTGTCTCTGGCTTCTTAAAAGTTGTCACCAATCCTCCCCACCCCGTCTCTCCCTTCTCCCCACTTCTCTCCCCTCTCTCTCCCCCCCCTTCTTTTAAAGGACTTAAGTGACCCTTCCCGTACACTGTGCTTTCACCATCTTAATTCCAGTGCCAACCTTCCTGTTCATCGTGGTGTGTGTCTGTATCACAATGGCTGTCCAACGTGTGAATTTCACTCAGACAGCGCTCCCCCCGCTTGCCCTGTCCCCCACCTGCATAACTGGCTGGTGAAGGAAGCGATGTGTGTGTGTGTGTGTGTGTGTGTGTGTGTGTGTGTGTGTGTGTGTGTGTGTGTGTGTGTGTGTGTGTGTGTGTGTGTGTGTGTGTGTGTGTGTGTATGTGTGTGTGTGTGTGTGTGTGTGTGTGTTCCACTCTGACAGTCGCCGTTCAAGTCGCCAGTTTTTCAGCGACCTGCTACGACTTGACAGTCTCCGGCAGTCACCTGAAAAATCGACTAAGTGGGACAGGCCCATAAGAGTCCCTGAAATCCAGGGGATTAAAATGCAATGGATTCATGGTGACTTGGGGAATGGATTCAGAGCTGGTTTACTCATAGATGACAGAGGGATATGGTGGAATGGCCTTATTGTAGCTGGAGGTCTGTGACCATTTGAGTTCCACAGGGATCTGTGTTGGGACCTCTGTTGTTTGTGATGTATATAAATGACTTGGAAGTAACTGTAGATGGGTTAGTTGTTAAGTTTGCAGACAACACTAAAGTGTGTGGTGTTATAGACAGTGGTGAAGGTTGTCAAAGCATACAGGGAATATAGATCAACTACAGAAATGGACAGACAAAGGGTAGATGGAGTTTAATCCGAGCAATTCTGAGTGTTTCACTTTTGGAGGTCGAATGTAAAGGGAAGGTATATAGTCGACGGCAAGATCCTTAACAGCAATGATGAGCAGATGCATCTTGGGGTCTGGAGGTGGAGGGGAGACCTGATAGCAGTATTCAAAATTATGAGAGGCATCGATAGGGTAGACATTCAGAACCATTTTCCCAGCATGAAAATGTGAAAGATTAACGCAGACAGGTTTAAGGACAAAGGACAAGGGACAAAGGACATTTATTGTCACATACACCAATAGGTGCAGTGAAATTTGAGTTACCATGCAGCACACAAATAAGATAAACACAACACTATAGAATTTAACCTAAAACATAAAACATCCCCCACAGCGGAATCAACGTTTCCCACTGTGAAGGAAGGCAATAAAAGTTCAGTCATCTTCCTCTTGTTCACCCGTGGTCGGGGCCTATTTAGGCCTCCGCAGTCGCCGCTATGAACGGCCTGATGTTTCAGGCCCTCTCACTGGGATGATGGAGCTCTTGCATCGGAAGAACACTCTCAGCAGCATGGAGTTCCGAAACGGCCGCTTCCTACCGGAGACCACGGCTCCCGAAGTCCACAGGCCGAGCTGGGCGGAGCTCCAACGCTGGTGACCTCGGCGAAAGATCCCAGGCCTCCGTGATGTTAAAGTCAGCGTCGCCCGCGGCTGAAGGCTCCGTAGACCTCCGACCACCGCAGACCACAGCTCCACGGCATCAAAGTCAACAGTCCCAGCACTCCGGAGCATTCCGACACGGCGACTCCAGCAAGGCCTCGGCCGCTCCGCGATAGCACCCCAGTGCA
This sequence comes from Amblyraja radiata, assembly GCF_010909765.2. Classification (NCBI taxonomy): domain Eukaryota; kingdom Metazoa; phylum Chordata; class Chondrichthyes; order Rajiformes; family Rajidae; genus Amblyraja; species Amblyraja radiata. Next base: position 125,930,199 of record NC_045957.1, on the reverse strand, counting down.
CGCCGCCGCTGAAGCCGAAGCTCTGGCCGGTCTCCGGAAGGAAAGGCCGCGCCAATCCAGACGGTAGGCCGCAAGGAGGGGGCGAAGATGCGGCTCGGAGGAAAGACGCATCCTCGACCCAGGTAGTGACTGTGAAAAACAGTCCTCTCCCCACGTAAAAAGACTAAAAGGCCTCCAAAACAAAACATTTGACGGACTAAAATTTTTTTTAAAGGATGAACAGCTGCAGGCGAGGCTGCCACACTCGATGGCGCCACTACCCAAGGTGAGAGACGCAAAGTTTAAAGGAGATGTGTGAGATAATTTTTTTATACAGAGGGCGGTGTCTAGAATGTGCTGCCAGGGCTGGTGCTGGAGACAGATACGATAGTGGAGTTTAAGAAACTTTTAGACAGGCACATCCTTATACAGAGAATAGAGGGATATGGATCATGAGATTAGTTTATCTTAGCATCATGTTCGGCTTGGACATTGTGGGCTGAACATCTTGTTCCTTTCTATGTTCTATATTCGATGTTCTGAAAGCATTCACACCAGAGCTGGGTGTGTGCAAGGGAGAGGGAAGTTGAGGTATTACTTGAAATAGGAGAATTCAATGTCCATATCCAAGACACAAATTATTGATGTATCTCAGCGAGTTAGGCAGCATCTGTGGAGGAAATGGACAGGTGACATTTCGGGTCTGGACCTTTCTTGATTGTAATGGGGGAGGGAAAGGAAGCTGGAAAGGAGGTGGGGTCGGGTACACAAAAATGCTGGAGAAACTCAGCGGGTGCAGCAGCATCTATGGAGCGAAGGAGATAGGTAACGTTTCGGGCCAAAATCCGGGGTCAGGCCAAAACTGGCAAGTGATACGTAGGTGCTGGTGAGGGGCAGCGCAATATACATGGGTGTCAGATAAGGTGAGAGGAGTGAAATTTATAGCCAGGGAAATGGATACCAGTGATAGGGTTAAAGAAATGGGGGAAGGGAGGATAGTGGAAGAAATGGGTGAGCACCAGGATCGGGCACAGATAAGTGAGAGAGGGTGGGGGGATGGGGAGTTGTTACTTAAGATTGGAGAATTCAATGTTCAGACTGTTGGGTTATAAACCACCGAAGAGTAAGATGAGGTGCTGTTCCGCCAGAAACAAAACGGGGGATGTTGCCCGGACTTTAGGGCCTGAGCGCTGAGGAAAGGTTGGGCAGGCTCGGCCTTTGTTACTTGGAGCGCGGGAGGATGAGGGGTGTGATCTAATGGAAATGTATAAAATCTGAGGGGAATTACCCAGAGTAGGGGAATCAAAAACCAGGAGACATAGGTTTAAGGTGAGATGGGAGAGATTTAACAAGAATCTCATTTTTCACAGCGGGTGGGTATCTGGAATGGACTGCCAGTGGAGGTAGTTGAGGCAGGTACAATAACAACATCCATTTGGATTGGTACCTGGATAGGAAAGGTTTATACACTTCCATAGGATCACCCCTCATCCTCCATCGACGGCAGCACGGGACTTGGCGGCAACGTGGACCTCGGCGGCAAAAGGGGCCTCGGTGGCGGTGTGGGGCCTCGCTATCGATGAGCGTAAGGAGGAAGGTGAAGAACAATGGGGTCCGGGCGTGGGGAGACCGCTGTGAGGGATGGTGGGAGAACATAGAGGGACCTGATGTGGGGGAGGGGGGAGTGCACTTTAGTTTAGAATCCTTTGCCCAGGGGATAAGCCTGCGTTTGTTTGTTTGTTTGTTCTGGCGAAGGCGCTGTGCACACGGCAGCCAGCCAACAACCACTTGTCTTTCTTTTTCTTTTCACTTTAAATTTCAAGTTTTTGTGTGTCTTGTGTGTTGTGACTGTCGGCAGACCAATTTCCCTCCGGGGATGAAGAAAGTTTTGTCGTGTAATATCGTATCTTAGGAGGATAAGGGCCAAACGAGTGCTGGTGAAACTAGTGTAGATCGGCCACCTTGGTCAGTATGGGTAAAGTTGGGACGAAGGGCCTGTTTCCGTGCTGTATGACTCTGTGCTCTGCGACTTTAATGAGGATTATAATAGAAAATACAAAATGTTTGAAATACCCAACTGGTAAGGCAACGTCGATGGAATGCATCATCATCATCCTTCATCAGTAAAGCCAGAAATATTATGTCTTTATCTACTGTTCACAATTCTTAACCGACTTTCTGAGCGTTTCCAACGTTTTTCCTTTAACTTATTTTGAATATCTAGCTTCTACAGTGCTTTGCTTTTGGCAATGGATAAGACCTTGCTGTGGTCATTCAGATTAATTAGCACTAGAATAAGCGCACATTGTTTTCCATTTCGTAAGTACAAAGCTCAGGAGCCAATCTAACGGTATTGCAAATGAAAGATCTCATTGTTTCTTATAACTCAATTTGATTGGTATAGGTGTCAAGGGTTATGGGGAGAAGGCAGGAGAATAGGGTTAGGGGGGGAAGATAGATCAGACATGATTGCATGGGTGGAGTAGACTTGATGGGCCGAATGGTCTAATTCTGCTCCTATCACTTATACCCTTATTTTAATCCGGTCCACACTAAGTGGCATGGTGGATGCAAATGTATTCTATTCTTACTTCAAGACTTTGGTGGTAACACAGCTGCATCGAATGCTGTGTGTCTTCGACAAAGAGCAGCAGTTGCACCTTAGTCAGAGGATGGTGAACCTGTGGAATTCATCACCACAGAAGGCTGTGGAGGCTGTCAATGGATATTGATCTTGAGAATTGTGGGGGTAAGGGGTTACGGGGAGAATGCAAGAGAATGGGGTAGGGAGGGAAGGATAGATCGGCCATGATTGAATGATGGAGTAGACTTGAAGGGCTGAATGGCCTAACACAGCTCCTTTAACATGAGCTTATGAGCACAGAGCATGGTCTGCATTTCTCAGAGTTCAGAAGAATGAGGGTTGGTCTTATTCAGACATATCTGATCTTAAGTGGACCTGACAGGGTGGATGTTAAAGGTGGACACAAAATGCTGGAGTAACACAGCGGGACAGGCAGCATCTCTGGATAGAAAGAATGGGTGATGTTTCGGGTCGACACCCTTCTTCAGACTGGATGTTGATACATTATCTCTAACGGGACAAGTGGGCATGGCTGCATTCTAAGATGTTCATTTAAAACTGCGGCATGTAGAAATGTCTTCTTTCCGAGGGTGGTGAATCACTGAAATCAGTGGCGGACTGGCCAGGGTGTCAGCTTGCCCGATGGCAAGTGGGCCCCTGATGAAGTGGGCCCCCTTTGTCTCCTGGCAACCAATATTTTTAGACCCAGTCTGCCACTGACTGGAATTCACTTGCCCAATGGGTCATGGAGGCCAGTTCAATGGATATAGTTAATATGGAGATAGATAAATATTTTAAAGATCGAGAAAATGAAAAGCTATTCACTGTACCTCGATACACATGACATTAAAATAAACTCAACTCAAAATGAAGGTGTTGGGATCTAGCATAACAGAGGAGTTTAAGCCATGATCATATCGAACGGCAGGTAGACTAGAGGCTGTTTAGTGGGCTACTCCTATTCTGATCTTCTTGTGATCTACCTGCACCAGGAACTATTTGTTTTGTTCATTCAGGCTGAGTCATCATTTCATTTCCCATCCCTGATTGTCCTTGTGAAGGTGGTGGTGAGCTGCTATTTTGAGCCACTGCAGTGGTGGCATGGTGGAGCAGCGGTAGAGTTGCTGCCTTACAGTGCCAGAGGCCCGAGTTCAATCCTGACTATGTAGAAAACATAGGAAGTTTGTATACGTTCTCCTTGTGACCGTGTGGGTTTTCTCCAAGATCTTCAGTTTAACTTGCACACTCCAAAGACATACGGGTTTGTAAGTTAATAAAAAGGTTAGTAAAAATTGTCCTTAGTGTGTATAGGAGAGTGCTAATCTGCGGGGATTACTGGTTATTGAGGACTCGGTGGGCCGAAGGGCTATTTCCAAGTTGTATCTCTAAACTAAACTAAATTAAACTAAACTAAACAGTCCTTGAGGTGTGGAAAGACCAAAAATGCTATTAGTGAGGGACTTCCAGGACTATGACCCAATGACAGTGAAAGAATGGTGATATATTTCCGAGTCCGGATGGAGGGCAATTTCCAGGTGGTGGTGTTGCCTTGCTTTTGATGTTCTTGTTCTTGCTGGTCATGGTCATGGGTTTAGAAGGTGCCATCTAAGGAGTTGGTGATGGAATCATGGATTTCCACAACATGGAAAAAGGCCCTTTAGCTCACCTTGTCCATACTGTCCAAGTTGACATGCAGGACTACTCCCATTTGCCTATTTGTGGCCCATTTTCCACTCAACCCTTTCTATCCATATATCTGTCCAAATGTCTTTCAAAAGTCATTATTATATTTGTTTATTCAGACTCATTCCAAAAATGAACTACCCTCTGAGTGAATAATGTTGACCCTGAGATCCCTCTTTACTCCCTCTCCTCTCACCTTAAGCCTATGCAGTGTAGTTGTAGAGTCCTCTACTTTTGGAAAACAATTTTGAGCATTTTCTTTGTCCATGCCCCTTGTGATCTTGTACACCTTCACTCAAGATCATGATCAAGAGAACAGGGCAGAAACGTTGCCTCGAGGGTGTTTAGCAAAACCTTTAACAAAGTCCCGCATGGTAGGTTAGTCTGGAGGGTTAGATCTCATGGCTTCTCTCTAAAGCCCTCAAGCCCAGACAACATTTTTTTTTGTGAATCTCTTTTTAACCTTTTGCAACTTAATATGTAGTCAGACGACTAGAACTGCACACAGTACTCCACTGACAACTTGTACAGCTTTTGCATTCAATGCCCTTCCCAATGGACACATTCTGGTAAACGTCCTCTGCCACCCATCCAAAACCTCCACACTCTTGCTGTAATGGGGCAATCAGAATTGCACACAATATTCCAAAATGCAGCCTAACCAATGTCCTATAGAGCAGTAACATGGAGCTGTGAGATATGCACATCCCAGAAAATGGGGGCTCGTGGCTGACATGTGGAATTCTTTATTTATACTTGAATAGTCTCTCAGAATGTGGGCACGAAGGTTGTCAGCTTCATGCAGTTGACTGCAGATTTCCCTCATGGCTGAGAATATTGGAAATTTGGCCCTGGAACACCACAACAACAATATATCACATGCAGTTGAACACCATGTTCATTGAAAGGACAGAGCCTGATCTATCACTTGGAGTGGAATCTCAGACACAATGGAAGCTCACAATCACCAAGATCCCACCAATACACACACTGGATCACCACTTGTACTGGAACACCACAGAGACTGGATTCTCACGGAGCATGGAACATCATGTGCTGTCAACCTGATAACCACTCATTCAACAAACAAATTTATGGTACTTGAAGTATACGCTGAATGCTATTATTCTTTCACTCCCCATTAGTTTCAAAAGGCAGCAGCTGCCCTGCGGCAGTTGGAAGACATGGATAAACTTGATAAGTAAATAGAAGGAGATCTGGATTAAAAAAATACAATACCGAGGTTCCTCACTGTGAGACCCTCCCACACAGGTGTCACTGGATGTTCACATTCACGTGCTGCTGATGGTTGCTAATTAGTTCATTCTGTGATGATGAAGAGTCTGCTGCACTCTTTGCTTCTGTCAGTGCTCTGCAGAAATGCTGTCATCTTGCTGAACTTTTTCATCAACTTGCCCACTGGTTAGCATGTGAGTATGCAGCCAATTAAGACTTTATTATTCAGAATATTATTAGCCCAGCTGCGTAATCCTGGAACTTATTTGCAATGTGGCATTTTGCAATGTGGCAATTTGCAATTTCCAACGAGCCCTCAATGCCCTCAATGACTCTGAACAAACAACCATTTTTGGCTCACTACTTTGGCTTATTTCTACTTTCTAGAAATAAATGTACCAGAACGTATACCTTGGTCATCCCCATCAGAAATTTAAATTACAAAGAATATGCTTCCTCATTCAAACTTGTAACCTCAGTTGTAAATCTTTAGAATAGTTTGTTGCTGTTTCTAGCTATTAAATATATTTAATGCCAGTCTAAGAATGTTTAAATACTTCCTTGACATTTATAGTTAGGATTCCTGTCAGCTTTCTTTTCCCATTCTTTCTCCTTCGTTTGAAACAAAAGATTTTGTGTTTTCAATTATTCAGAGTGCCCCATTGTATTTTAAGATAATTAATTATTTTTGAAGTATTTGCTCAGAATTGGATACCGAGCAATGAGATAAGTGATGGATTAATGTGGAGTTGTGGAATTAATGTGGATGTTGATTGAGACGTAGATTTTGGCCAAAGCAATGACAAACATTATTACACTTCAAGAAAGTACCAAGGAACCTATTAAATGTATCTGATTTGAGGCTTTAATTATGCTTTACATCCTCCATTCCAACTTATATAGCACTTTTAATAGTTGGAATGCTGCTTGAACTATCAAAGGCAGGAACTGGACTTCATGGCAGCTGTAATGATGAGGAATCAGGAGACAAAGTCTGCACCATTTAGAATTTGTCAGTAGTTACTGTGGTGTTTGATGCTTGCCAACAAAAGATGAGTTGCTTTGAAATCATTGAATTATTCATATAGAAGCAAACTTTCCTGTGTAGCCTGGAGGGGAAAGAGTACTTTCTTGGTGATACTTCATGCCAGTTCAGCCACAACTAATCCCACCATCCTGATTTCTCTATTGTGACTTTAGATCCACTCTGCAGTTGCAGCTAGCAAAACAGGGATTTAGACTTGAAGGGTGGGGAGTGATGGCAGGGATTAGTGGTTTCGGGAAGGGGGAAGAATTGATACCATTGTCTACGGGACGACAGATGGCACAATGGGCTAAGTGTTCGGCTGACAACCGGAAGGTAGCCGGTTCGAATCCCGCTTGGAATCAAAAACCTGCAAAATTTCCTCTTCATCTCAGCGGGAGAACCTCACTTCAGAACTGAATTTTAAGATTGTTCAGCTCTCTGCTTGCTTTTGAGTTACACAAAACTGACAGTCACAATTGCTCTAAGCAATAGAAAAGTTAAAGAACATAGACAGACCTACCTTCTCACATTGGTCCTTGGTACCAGCTATTCTTTTTGTACATTGCACTCGATCCCACAACTTTTGAATCAGATTGCTTGTTTGATTCTTGGATAATCCACTGTGATTACTCGGTGACAAAGGTTGTAGAAATACCTTCAGGTCATCATGCGTTTGCTCATTAGTTTGGCTGTGCTTGTTAGTGTGGCCTTTGGTGTGAATGCATACTGAGCTGACATAGATCATCCAGATGGCAAAGGAAAAGTTGCAAACCAGCATATTTTTTACTTTTCTTTTTTTTTTCTTTCTAAGATACTTTTTTCCTCCTCGAATTCTCAGATCTAGAGAAAGGCATAGTTCCAGAAAAGCAGTTAAGTACGTTCCATAATGAAATGTTGCAACAATGATGGCCAAGCTGCTGTCCACCTGTTTTGCCTATAAAAGTTATTTTCAAAACTATTTAATTGCACAGTAGAAAATACTTTATTCTTGATAGACAGTTTGGATTATAAATAATTTGTATGTGTTCTCTTTTCCAATGAAGACTTTTTGACTGAGATTTCATATTTCATCTCTGGCATTACATTTACTTTTTACAAATGTTAAATAGTTGTATTTCAAGTTTAAATAAAAACAATTGTTGAATAATATCTTATATAATTGTTGATCTAATGTTAATTATTAATTTTGATGGTCCTTAGCTTTTATCATCATTTTATTGTAACTGAAAATGCCAAATATTTCACATGGAACTTATTAGATCCTAATTTCTATTTGTAATTCAGGTCAAGGGCTTTTACTAAATCAGTGATATGGACAGTTGACGGCTGTTCACTTTCTTCGCTGCCTAATTACTGTTAAGGACAAACAGTTCCACTGCATTGAAGAAAGACCATCCTGATGTTCAATACTGCAGGTAGTTTTAGGTCAAGGGTCTGAATGAGGACAAACCAAAATTAAAAAGGAACCCTCTCTGGCCCCTTTCTTCTGTATCTTCTATTCCTTTGCTTTATTCTTTCTTGCATTTATTTTCTGTTTCTTTGCTTTTCCCTTCTCAGAATAGCTGGGCACTAATGATATGCCCTGCAATTGTGTAATCAGCGGATTGAAAGACAACGAACTGTTTCAGTTTCCATACAGAAAACCAATATTTCTTTCAAACAGTCACAAACTCCCATACGAGTTTGATTTTGTATGTTTGCAACTATTTCAGTTGCAGAACATCAAAGCCCGGTGCGTAGGAACCACAAAAAAACACAAGGGTGACAAGCAAACAGTGAAACTCAATCAATCACGTTCGAGAAAGAAAATATGAGGATAGGGGACTAAGGCAAACAGAAAATGAAGGGCACCAGTCAAATGAATATAAATAGGAAAGATGGATGGAAGAAACAAAAATTAGAGACAGGGAAAAAGAGACCACGTTATGAGACAATGATTTGTTCCCCTTGAAGCTTTGACCTAAATACACCACTGTAAACATTGCAAGTAATCTCGGGCATTTGATGCAACTTTATAAGATCTTTTTACCTTTCCACTCAATGCACAGATTTCTTCCTCCGATCTAAGACCTCTAATGTCTTCCCTCCGTTCTTATTAGTAAGAATTGGATAACAGATGAGAGATTAGCAGCTACTACTCAAAGTGTTCTGGTTGTCATGGAAACGCTTGGATTTATTTCTGCATTGAGTATATGGGTGTGAGAGGGGGAGGGGATGTGGGAGGGAGAAATGGTCACAGTGGGGTTCTGATGACCAGTTATTTCTTTATTAATATCTTCTTAATTCACTTTAGTAACTTTTAATCATCTGCAACTTAGTGTGCATGCAGTGCACAAACATATTAACTGTTAACTCACTGTTCTATTTGTCTGGTTCTTAAATATAAAGCATCTAAATCCAACATTTGTTCTGTGCTTTGCAAGTTGGAAAGTTTAAACTAAAATCTCTGGGGTTTAGGGCTATAACACTGGTGATTATTTCAGATGAAATGAAGGACAAATTTTAATATTTCTCACTGGCAAATAAGTTGCATTGGCTATTAAAAACATAATTTACAATCCTGTTAAGGCTGGCACTTGGTCAACAGCCCATCTTGAGTGGGTTCCCCATCCCGACCGAGATCAAACGATATGAATTTTATTTTGCCATGTTTTGGACATTGTTTAATACCTCAATATTGCCAATAATCTACAGATTAATCCTCAAAGTCACTGGAATCCATTTAAAGCTCAAGCATTATATGTTTAATTTTTTTTTTCCTCACGGAAATATTCTTCTGGGGCAATCAGAGATGGACAAAGGCAGAGATAGACAAATTCTTGATTAGAAAGGGTGTCAAGGATTATGAGGAGAAGGCAGGAAAATTGGATTAGGAGGCAGAGATCAGCCATGATTGAATGGCAGAGTAGACTCAATGTGCCAAATGGCCTAATTCTACTCTTATAATGTGAGATTATGAATCAAAAAGCTCCCATCTATTACTTGTTTATTCAAACTCTCCCTGGTTCAGAATTGAAGTGGGCAAGCCACATAGGAATACGGACCAGGTTTTTAAACTGGGTTGGGCCTGACTGCAATAAGAATGGAAGGTGCGAAACAGAAAATGCTAGAAATACTCTGCAGGTAATGATACTTGACTCTGTCTCAGCGTGTCTGTTCCTGAAACTAATGTTACCTCCATACTATTCCAACAGCTCTTGACTGGCATTCATTGTTGCCCTTCCCATACATCTGATGCCAGCCAAAGCATTGCTGTTCATGTTCTAAATTGCACTGTCCTATTCATCCCTTGCCACATATGCAATCTCCCTCCAATCTTTTTTCAGATTCAAACTTTATCAGATTCAAACTTTATTGTCATTGTGCAGTGTACAGTACAGAGACAACGAAATGCAGTTAGCATCTCCCTAGAAGAGCGACATAGAATATGAGCAATAAATAAATATATTTACGTGCATACAGTCATAGTAGTGCAATTATTTTTTTCCTGGTGGAAGGAGTGTCCAGGGGGGGGGGAGTGATTGGCAATACCGAGGTACAGTGTTGAGTAATGTAACAGCCGCAGGGAAGAAGCTGTTCCTGGACCTGCTGGTCCGGCAACGGAGAGACCTGTAGCGCCTCCCGGATGGTAGGAGGGTAAACAGTCTGTGGCTGGGGTGAGAGCATTCCTTGACGATGCTGAGCGCCCTCCGCAGACAACGCTTGCTTTGGACAGACTCAATGGAGGGGAGTGAGGAACCGGTGATGCGCTGGGCAATTTTCACCACCCTCTGCAGTGCTTTCCGGTCGGCGACGGAGCAGTTGCCATACCATACTGTGATACAGTTGGTAAGGATGCTCTCGATGGTGCAGCGGTAGAAGTTCACCAGAATCTGAGGAGACAGATGGACCTTCTTCAGTCTCCTCAGGAAGAAGAGATGCTGGTAGCCTTCTTGACCAGAGTTGAGGTATTGTGGGTCCAGGAGAGGTCATCGGAGATGTTGACCCCCCCAGGAACCTGAAGCTGGAAACACGTTCCACCTCCGTCCCGTTAATGTGGATGGGGGTGTGCGTGCCGCCCCTAGACATTCTGAAGTCTACAATGAGCTCCTTGGTCTTCTTGGAGTTAAGGGCCAGGTTGTTGTCAGCGCACCATGCTGCTAGGAGCTGGACCTCCTCCCTATAGGCTGACTCATCGTTGTTGCTGATGAGGCCAATCACCATTGTATCATCTGCATACTTGATGATGGTGTTAGTACCATGTACAGGTGTGCAGTCGTAGGTGAAGAGGGAGTAGAGGTGGGGGCTCAGTACACAGCCCTGTGGAACGCCGGTGTTCAGGGTGAGGGTTGAAGAGGTGTGCTTGTCTAACCTAACAGACTGGGGTCTGTTGGTTAGAAAGTCCAATATCCAGTTGCAGAGGGGGGGGTCGATGCCCATGTCACCGAGTTTGGTGATCAGTTTAGAGGGTATAATGGTGTTGAATGCTGTGCTGTAATCGATGAACAGCATTCTTACGTAAGTGTCTCTGTTGTCGAGATGGGAGAGGGCGGAGTGAAGTGCCGTTGAGATGAAGAATGCATTGATTATTTCTCATCTTCCAATACAGCCCTTTAAATAGAAGTGGCAACATAGGGCTGCTCATTACCTCTCGAGGGCCTGAGCTATAGGGAGAGGTTGAGCAGGCTATAACTTTATTCCCTGGAGTGCAGGAGGATGAGGGGTGATGTCATAGAGGTGTATAAGATCATGAGTGGAATAGATTGGGTAAATGGAGTCTGAAGAAGGGTCTCGATCCTAAACATCACCTATCCATGTTCTCCCGAGATGCCTGCCCTGCAAAGGACAGAGTGTGTCCTTTTGGGTAAATCCACACAATCTTATAAATTTCCCCTCGCTTACTTTTATCTAAATATCCAAAGTGTTGCCCATTTACACTACAAATGTGCCAATGATAAACTGTTTACACCTGTCTGAAAGTTCATCTGTGTGCATCTTGGTTAATTCCATGATTGCATGATCACCAAATTACAAACGCAGCAAATTGGATGGAAACAGATCGCAAAGTGCAAGTTATTTTGTGTCTATAAGTTTACAAAAGTAATGATTATTAATATGTGCCTATTTTATATAGATATCTATATTAAAAATATAAACATGCAGATTATGGCAGACAGACAAGTTTTGAGCTAATGTTTTCATTTCCCACAAAATATAGGTTATTACAGCAACTTAACTTTTTCCGCATTTTCTTTATTGGAACAAATAACCAGAAAATTACAACAATGCATTTTTGGAGTAGAGCTAACCCTTAAAAATATCATTCCATCATTATCTTTGTCCTGAAGCAATAAGATTTAACTTTCTCCTATTTACAGAAACAAATTATAGTATTGAAATAGTAACATTACTAAAACACTGAGCATTAAATCTAAAAGGTTATACCTGATATTTGACCTTTAACAAACAAAGTAATCAATATATATATATATATATAATTCTCATAAAATGACAATAAACAGTACAGAAGAATAATCATAGAGTCCAGTGCAAAATATTGCAGCAAAAGCATATATCAGCCAAATTCACCACTAACATTAATATCCAGTCTCACTGCTTTCAGTTTCTGGTACATTTATTTCAATATATTTCAAAAACTTTAGTAAATTACATTAATTCTACTCATTTGATTCTATATTTGGCACAAGAGATTTTAAGTCACAGGGTCCAGATGTAACCTCTCTATTGAAGTAAAGAGTATTGTCAAAATTTGTGTGTCCATCTGTGGTCTTCCTCCTGTGCTTTTGAAAGAAGAAGCCTCCAAGAACCACAATTAAAATGGCGACGATGACCAGCAACACCACAATTCCCGTGATGTTGTAAACCGGAGTCTCTTTTGGCTGGGAAACTGATGGAAAAAAATGACAATAAACTTCCAAAGTAATGATATCAAAAATAATACTCAAGAGCACATCACTCAATCCATCAGCACAGTTGCCAGCTATTAAGTTGGAGCTTCCTACTTAAGATATTTTCTCTATCCGAAGCATTAAAATATAAGAAAACAGAGCAGGAGTCAGCTAAAGGGCCCCATTAAGCCTACTAAGGAAAATTAGTCAATAGCTTTGATAGCTATCATTGCTGAGTTCTTCACCATCAATATCGAGGTCAAACCGAAAGATTAAAGAACATGACATAAATATTATGGGGGTGGCTCAGTGATGCAGCTGGTAAAGCTGCTGCCTCACAGTGCTGGAGACCTAGGTTTGATCCTGACCTCGGGTGCTGTTTGCGTGGAGTATGCACGTTGTCCCTGTGACTACATGGATTTCCCCTGAGTTCTTTAGTTCCGGATGTCCGGATTTGTAGATTAATTGGCCTAAATTACCCATTGTGTGCAGGAAATGGATGCAAAAGTAGAATAACATGGAACTAATGTGAGCAGGTGATCGATGATCAGCATGGACTTGGTGGACTGAAGGACATGTTTCCATGCTGTATCTATCTCTGAACTGAATCATGTCAAGAAGAATAGGCCAGAGCCTGAGTTCTTTCCCATAAATGATTTCCATCATCTGCAAAGCACACTGAGCAGGTGTGCATGAATATTTACGATTTGCATTGATGAATGCAGCTCTAAGGCAAAGCAGCCCACTTGGTATGCACCCTGCCTGACATTTATTCCTTCTGCTATATATGGTCTTTGGCTACAATGTCCACAAGGTGCACAGCAGCAACTCGCCAAGACCTCTTTGACAATACGGCCTGGTCCTGTGACCATGACTGCCCAGAAAGACAAGGGCTGGATGAAATCATCACTTCCTAATCACACTGCAGTTGAATTTGTCAACATTGCATGCGTTGCCCCCTCATCCATCACTGGAGTTGTTCAAGAACGGAGTACACCTTCTCAAGGACAATTCAGGGTAGCAATAAATGCTGTACACCTATGAGCAATTAGGGCTGACAAAACATTAATTTTCCAAATTTCTAGCTGTATTTGCTTGTTAATGGGATTTCTATAAAACATCAAGATAACTTTAATCATTTTCCTATTTTTTTTTTAAAGATATTTCCTTAATGTTACTGAAATTGCAACCTCCCTCAACAACTAAAGCTTTATTCAGCCTATCACTTTGTACCTTCTTTGTATGTTTCTTACAACATACTTTCTGTTAGGCCATTGTATTCGCAAAGTTCAGTGTGTTGAACTTTGTACCTGCAATAGCTTTGGTAAATCGCTGAGGCCGAACCACCGATACCTATGCAACTTTCTTGATTACATCGTATAGACCTGAAAACGACATTCCGTATTCCGTTGTTAGTCACTCCCAACCGGCAGGCATGGTGCACCCGCCGTGGAATCGGGAACCCGCCCGGAGGGGGGAGTCTGGCGACCCCTGCCCCTGAAGACCGGGAATCACGGAGGAAGATGGAGGGAGTCAGCGACAGTGGTGGAACGCTGGTCAAAAGTCCCGGTAAGAAGAACTGGGAGTCTTACCTTCCAAGCCCTCAAGGTCATTGTAGGAGGCGCCCGCTGGAGAACAAGGACTGAAGAGGGCCGTGCAAGGAGAGGGACGACGGTTCACGCGACGATCGGAATGGATGCGATGGCTGCAATGACAGGCAGCATCTCTGGAGAGAAGGAATGGGTGACGTTTCGGGTCCAGACCCTTCTTCAGACTGAGGTCGAGCTTTCCCATTCCTTCTCTCCAGAGATGCTGCCTCCATTCCTTCTCTCCAGAGATGCTGCCTAACCCGCTGAGTTACTCCAGCATTTTGTGTCTCCCTTCGATTTAAACCAGCAGGGGTTTAGACAGTGGGCTGTTCTATATATTCTATACATATGACACGTACATTCTGTATTAACTGGAGGATTGTGCATATATATGGCAATAGTCTTGCTGATATATATGCAAACAAAGAAAAATCATTGCACCTCGGTACACGTGATAATAAAGAAACTATTGAACCATTGAATCATTGTGTTATAGCATCTTGACTGCCAAAAGTAAGAGTATCAGTGAAAATTCTCCACATACAGTATAATGTTACTTTGTGTTAATGACACTTGCCATATCCGTCAGAACTTTCCTCAACAAGCAACAACCAAAAGCTACTTTTGCAGCTGGATCAGTAAGTACCAATTTTGGGTAAGTATAAATTTATCTAACAGGGATAATGCTAGCAATTTCTAAGGTGTAAATAATTCTTACCTTCCTGTTCTTGTGGTGCCTCAGTTACTTCCACAACTGTAAAGAAGAAATGTTAATTATTACTGAGTAAATACCACAAAGAAAACGAGACGGTGGCACAGCTGTAGAGTTGCTGCCTTACAGCGCCAGAGACCTGGGTTCAATCCTGACTACAGGTGCTATCTGCACAGAGTTTGTACGTTTTCTCCAGTTGCTCTGGTTTCCTCCCACATTCCAAAGACGTACAGGTTTGTAGGTTAATTGACTTTCGGTAAAAATTGTAAATTGTCCCTAGTGCGTACACGGCCTGTCCCACTTGGCCGTCATTTGCACGTAAATTATACAACAACATTTACGCGTCACGACGCACGCGATGTGACATGCACGTGATGCGTGCATAGTGCGCATTACGCACGCACGGTGTGCGATGACATAGGCAGTGAAGTGCGGCCGCGTGCGGCGTCGCAGGATTTTGTGATGTACAAAATCTTCGCACGCCATCTGCGTGATGTGCACATGACGGCCAAGTGGGACAGGCCCATAAGATAGTGCTAATGTACAGGGATCGTTGGTCGGCGCGGGCTCGGTGGGTCAAGTGACTGTTTCATGCTGATCTCTAAACTAAACTAAATAAACTAAAGATCACCAGGAAGTTGGTTAACTTACTTTTAGGCATTTTGCATATGTAGTTTCTATAAGTTGAACATGGAGCATTATTCCAAGTACTCAGGTGTGAATACATTTCAACACAATCTTCCTGCTTGTGATCGGAAGGCTCGCCTTTATTCCAATTTACAAAATCCACCACACTGTTATCTAACCATAACCAGGCACCTGCAATGAGAAAAAATAAATAGCATAAGGGTGGCACAGTGGTAGAGTTGCTGCCTTACAGCGCCAGATACCCGGGTTTGATCCTGGGTCTGTACAGAGTTTGTACATTCTCCCCGTGATCTCTAGTTTAGTCCCACACTTCAGAAACATACAGGTTTGTAGGTTAATTGGTTTGGTATAATTGTAAATTGTCCCTAGTGTGAGTAGGATAGTGCTAGCATACGCGGTGATTGCTGGTCGGCGCAGACTCGATGGGCCAAAGGGCCTGTTTCCACGCTGTATCTCTAAACTAAACTAAACTAAAATGCTTTTATGTGTCTGCTCCATCCATCCTCCCTGGCTACAATCAACACAAAGAATCCACCATATAACATCCTGCCTGTGCCAACAGTGGAAGAATGATGGCACATTTGATTTTGCCCTACATCCACGTTCCTGCCTGCCCCTCATCATTTTGTCTCCCCTGAGAACTATAAATAAGGTCATAAGGTCATAAATGATAGGAGTACAATTAGGGCATTCGGCCCATCAAGTCTACTCCACCATTCAATCATGGTTGGTCTATCTCTCACTCCGAACCCCATTCTCCTGCCTTCTCCCCATAACCTCTGACACTGGTTCTGGATAGTAAAAGCTTCTTTAGGTGTGTGAAGAGGAAAAAATTAGTTAAGACCAAAGTTGGACCCTAGAAGACTGAAAAAGGTGAATTTATTATGGGGAACAAGGAAATGGCAGATGAGTTGAACAGGTACTTTGGATCTGTCTTCACTAAGGAGGACACAAACAATCTTCCTGATATAGTAGTGGCCAGAGGATCTGGGGTGACAGAGGAACTGAAGGAAATTCACATTAGGCAGGAAATGGTGTTGGGTAGACTGATGGGACTGAAGGCTGATAAATCCCCAGGGCCTGATGGTCTGCATCCCAGGGTATTATACGAAGTGGCTCTAGAAATCGTGGATGCATTGGTGATAATTTTCCAATATTCTAAAGGTTCAAGATCAGTTCCTGTGCATTGGAGGGTAGCTAATGTTATCCCACTTTTTAAGAAAGGCGGGAGAGAGAAAACGGGGAATTATAGACCAGTTAGCCTGACATCGGTGGTGGGGAAGATGCTGGAGTCAATTATAAAAGATGAGATAGCCGAACATTGGGATAGCAGTAACAGGATCGGTCCGAGTCAGCATGGATTTACAAAGGAAAAATCATGCTTGACTAATCTTCTGGAAATTTTTGAAGATGTAACTAGGATAATGGACAAGGGCGAGCCAGTGGATGTAGTGTACCTGTACTTTCAGAAAACATTTGATAAGGTCCCACATAGGAGATTAGTGGGAACAATTAGGGCACATGGTATTGGGGGTAGAGTGCTGACATGGATAGAGAAGTGGTTGGCAGACAGGAAACAAAGAGTAGGGATTAACGGGTCCCTTTCAGAATGGCAGGCAGTGACTAGTGGGGTACCGCAAGGCTCGGTGCTGGGACCGCAGCTATTTACAATATACATCAATGATTTGGATGAAGGGATTCAAAGTAACATTAGCAAATTTGCAGATGACTCAAAGCTGGGTGGCAGTGTGAACTGTGAGGAGGATGCTTTGAGAATGCAGGGTGACTTGGACAGGTTGGGGGAGTGGGCAGATGCATGGCAGATGAAGTTTAATGTGAATAAATGAATGAAAACTTTATTGTCATTCAGATATACACCTAGACACAGTGCACCTTGAACGAAATTTCGTTGCATTTGACTCTCCAATCAGGTAAATAGTAAAAGTAAAAGTGCTAGGTGCGTCCATAAAAATGCCTCATGTGCATGGTTCTGTAAAATAAATGTATATAAAAAGTTTTTTAAAAAGTGTCTATATTTAAAAAGTTCTAGCCTCGGTTTTGTTGATTGTTCAGTAATCTTATGGCCTGGGGGATGAAGCTGTTGCAGAACCTGGTTGTACCTGTAATGTACCAGAACCTGTAATGTGAAGTTATCCACTTTGGTAGCAAAAACAGGAAGGCAGATTACCATCTAAATGGCGTCAAGTTGGGAAAAGGGGAAGTACAACGGGATCTGGGGGTCCTTGTACATCAGTCTATGAAAGTAAGCACGCAGGTACAGCAGGCAGTGAAGAAAGTGAATGGCATGTTGGCCTTTATAACAAGAGGAATTGAATATAGGAGCAAAGAGGTCCTTCTGCAGTTCTACAGAGCCCTAGTGAGACCACACCTGGAGTATTGTGTGCAGTTTTGGTCCCCTAATTTGAGGAAGGACATCCCTGCTCTTGAGGGAGTGCAACAGGGTTATTTTCCCGGGATGGCAAGACTGTCATATGCTGACAGAATGGAGCAGCTGGGCTTGTACACTTTAGAAGGATGAGAGGAGATCTCATTGAAACATATAAGATTGTTAAGGGCTTGGACACGCTAGAGGCAGGAAACATGTTCCCGATGTTGGGGGAGTCCAGAACCAGGGGCCACAGTTTAAGAATAAGGAGTAAGCCATTTAGAACGGAGATGAGGAAACACTTTTTCTCACAGAGAGTGGTGAGTCTGTGGAATTCTCTGCCTCAGAGG
The DNA here is from genome assembly GCF_010909765.2 of Amblyraja radiata. Classification (NCBI taxonomy): domain Eukaryota; kingdom Metazoa; phylum Chordata; class Chondrichthyes; order Rajiformes; family Rajidae; genus Amblyraja; species Amblyraja radiata. Next base: position 125,912,117 of record NC_045957.1, on the reverse strand, counting down.
ACGGTGGAGGCAGGTTCACTGGATACTTTCAAGAGAGAGCTAGATAAGGCTCTTAAAAATAGCAGAGTCAGGGGATATGGGGAGAAGGCAGGAACAGGGTACTAATTGGGGATGATCAGCCATGATCACATTGAATGGCGGTGCTGGCTCGAAGGGCCAAATGGCCTCCTCCTGCACCTAGTGTCTATTGTCTAACCAAGAATCTATCTATCTCTGCCTTAAAGATATTCCCTGACATGTTTTACAGCCTTCCGTGGCAAAGAATTCCACAGATTCGCTACCCTCTGACGAAAGAAATTTCTCCTCAACTTCCTAAAAGAACATCCTCTAATTCTGAGTCTATGACCTCGAGTCCTAGACTCTCCCACTAGTGAAAACATCCACTCCACATCTATTCTATCCAAGACTTTCACCGTTCTGTATATTTCAATGAGGTCCCCCCTCATTCTTCTAAACTCCAGCATTTAGCATTCCAGCATTCTTCTAAAATCAGTCTATATAGTGGGGTGGAAGATTGCAACCTTCACGTGGTCCGCCCTGTTTCGACGAATGCAATCAACCTGGCGTGCACAATCAAGTAAGATCAAATAGAACAAGTTGTCCTACAACTTTAGGCTGAAGAAGTCTATATCGTCCTTATATTTTATGGACTATGCATTTCTGTGATAGGGAGTTCCAGAGAATTATTCTTCCAGGAGAAGAAACTCCTCCTCATGTCATAGAACATAGAACAGTGCCGCACAGGAATAGTCTGTGCTGAACATGATGCCAATATAACCTCATCTCCTCTGTCCGCACATTATCCGTATCCCTCCATTCCCTGCATATCCAGGTGCCTATCTAAAAACCTCGTAAACGCCACTATCCTATCTGCCCAAGGGAAGAAATATCATTTCACCGTCCATCCATACATAATTTTGTATTTCAATACAATCCGCTGCAATGCTCCTAAACACCATTTGTCCAATCTGCTCAATCTTTCATTCCACAGCAATCCCTTCATTTTTGGATAAAGAACTTCTTTTATTTCATGCTATTTTGAATTCAACAGCAATATGCTTTTATGTAGTGCATGCTTTGCTGCAACATTTTGTAAGAAACTTACAAAATTCTTAAGGGGTTGGACAGGCTAGATGCAGGAAGATTGTTCCCGATGTTGGGGAAGTCCAGAACAAGGGGTCACAGTTTAAGGATAAGGGGGAAATCCTTTCGGACCGAGATGAGAAAAACATTTTTCACACAGAGAGTGGTGAATCTCTGGAACTCCCTGCCACAGAAGGTAGTTGAGGCCAGTTCATTGGCTATATTTAAGAGGGAGTTAGATGTGGCCCTTGTGGCTAAAGGGATCAGAGGGTATGGAGAGAGGGCAGGTACAGGATACTGAGTTGGATGATCAGCCATGATCATATTGAATGGCGGTGCAGGCTCGAAGGGCCGAATGGCCTACTCCTGCACCTATTTTCCATGTTTCTATTTCAGAGAGAACTATACTACAATTAACAATCTCCCACATATCAGAGCAAATGGCCAAAATGGCCAGTGGTCAATGAGATGGATTCTAAGAACTGTGGTTGTTTGAGGAGTTAGCCATACACAGGTTTGACCCAAGACCAATTAATCCCAGAGAACCAATAGGTCAGCAAGGAGGTCAGAAGTCTGCTCTCCCAGCTTTGACAAAGAGTTTAATTTGTTAATTTCAACCTGTTAATTGCTGCAATTGCCTTCTTCCATCAGTCCATCGGTCCAAGGAAATGCTGTGGTAAAGGTTTATCCTCATATGGGCACAGCTAACATTGCATTTAGGCAGAATACACCTTTTTACTTGATAATCACAACCAAAACAGCCAAACAATGGGTAGCAAAGGTCTGCTAGCACCAGTGGAATTAAATCAAATTTAATAATATTTAATTGATTATGAGTAAATAATACAGTACCTTCAGTACAGAAACAGTTCCTTTGGCCCAACTCGCCCAAGCGGATCAAGATGCCCCATCTAATCTAGTCCCATTTGCAGAGATTTAGTCTTTATTCCTCCAAGCCTTTCCTACCCATTCACCTGTCCAATAGGCTTTTAAATGCTCTTATTGTACCTGCTTCAACTACCTCCTCTGGCAGCTAATTTCGTACCCCCATCACCCTTTGAATGAAAAGCTTGTCCCTCATGGTTACTATTAAAGCTTGTCCCTCAGGTTACTATTAAAACTTGTCCCTCAGGTTACTATTAAAACTTGCCCCTCTCACACTATGCCCTCTGGTTCTTGATTCCCCTGCCCTGGGTAAAATGCTCTGTGCATTCACACTATGTATTCCCCTTAGCCTCTTCAGCTCCTCCACTCCATGGAATAAAGTCCTAGCCTGCTCAACCGCTCCACAATGTTGAGGCCCTCGAGTCCTGGCAACATCCTTGTACATCTTCTCTGCACTCATTCCAGCTTAATGACATAAGCATACATTATTCTGAGTGCTGGCAGTATATGCAGGAAGTGGAGAGGAGAGAATAAAAACAAGGGCAAAACATTGCACTTTTGCTTCTACAACAACATATATGTTGTTATAGTTAAAATATGTTTATATATGTTCATGATTACTTTACCAATAGTTTTGAAAAGCATAAGACAAATTAACATTTTCTCGTACACGTTATTTGGAAACGGGTGTAAGGATTGCATGGCATAAATTGTACTCGGCTTGTACTCGCTAGCATTTAGAAGATTGAGGGGGGATCTTATAGAAACTTACAAAATTCTTAAGGGGTTGGACAGGCTAGATGCAGGAAGATTGTTCCCGATGTTGGGGAAGTCCAGAACAAGGGGTCACAGTTTAAGGATAATGGGGAAATCCTTTGGGATCGAGATGAGAAAAGCATTTTTCACACAGATAGGGGTGAATCTCTGGAACTCTCTGCCACAGAAGGTAGTTGATGCCAGTCCATTGGCTATATTTAAGAGGGAGTTAGATGTGGCCCTTGTGGCTAAAGGGATCAGGGGGTATGGAGAGAAGGCAGGTACAGAATACTGAGTTAGATGATCAGCCATGATCATATTGAATGGCGGTGCAGGCTCGAAGGGCCGAATGGCCTACCCCTGCACCTATTTTCTATGATTTTCTATATATGTTCATGATTACTTTACCAATAGTTTTGAAAAGCATTAGACAAATCAACATTTTCTCAAACACCTTATTTGGAAACGGGTGTAAGATTGCATGGCATGAAGATAAACTCATAGGTTGTCCTGAACCTTCTAATTTTGAGACAGGGTAAAATTAGGACACTGGAAGCGTTTTTCTTACCTTCAATATTCCTGTACATTCCTATCCAGAAGGCCGGTGACTTGTCAACCATGATTTCTGTTGTTTGCAACAAGAAGTTGCTTTCTGGAGTATCATCAATACTTACTAATGAAGCCCCTGATAATGAAGAACAATGTGTATTATTGATTCAATGGTTCAACGATTCATTATTGTCACAGCACAGTGACATTCTTTTGCACAACCCACAAATGCCCTGTCACCACATTTTGGTGCCATTTAAAAAGAAAACGTCTTTGTGCCAAAAAGGAAAAATGGCAGCAAAGTTCAAACCAATGCCAATGACTTCACATTTTGTGATCGACTAACAATTATTGAGTGAAGAAGCTGACAGTAAATATACAAACAAAATGAATGCTTCTGATCAAAGGTTTTTGAGCTGAAATATCTTGTTTCTCTCTCCACAAATACTGCTGAATATTTCCAGCAATTGCTTTATTTTTTTATCATCGGGACATATGCCACATCTCATGAGTTTGAAGTTATTACATTTACAGAATGATGTGGAAATTACTATAATATTTGGTATTTATTTATATGAAGCAGTTTGCTGGTGAGATAGATGTGGATTAATTTAAAAATATATAATAAATTGACCCTTCCAGTTAATCTTTAAAATGATGTGTTTTCACACCTACCATAAAGGAAAGTTCTTACCATAACGAATGCAGTCGAGGCTGGCAGAGGCCCATTGTTTTTTAAGTGCTGTTTCAAAGAAGTAACAGTGGCCATGGAAAGGGATCCAAGCTTGGGTCACCTTTTCTGGACATTTTCCAGGGAGTTGAGGTCGCTCGGTAACCACGGGCTCTGATGAAATTAATCAATGATAAAATTGATCATTCTTCCTTACTCTTCAGTTAATTCGAACGCTTTTATTCACAGGAGACAATACAATGCAGGTGCTGGAATCTTGAGCAAAACACACAAAATGCTGGAGGAATTCAGCAAGTCAGGCACCATCTGTGGTGGGACTCTTCCTGAGACTGATCCCGTCCCAACCCGAGACCTCTCCATTCCCTCTCCAGATGCTGCCCGAGCTGCTGAGTTCCTCCAGCACTTGTGCTTTGCACTTTTATTCACACTTCTGAAGATTCTCTGAACACACACAATTACCATTTGAATAAATGAACTATTTTTCTGCAAGAAGCTTATCCATGGTGTACTTGACTTGGCCTGTCAAAATACCTTTCAAATGTTGTAATTTTAAATGTTGTAAATGACAACTAATTATGTACTGAATTTTGGAATGATTTACTTTGCAGTTTCCACTTTTGAATTGGAATTATTTCCTTTGCAGATTCTATAATTGATGACACTTTCTACTAAGTAAATTAGCTGTCACTTTACAATATTTAAAATTGCAACATTCAGAATGTTTAAAACAGGACAGCAAGATTTGTGGTGGTTTCTTTCATCTTGAATGCAGTCTGTTTCCAATAAAATCTACTTCCATTTATAAACTTCCAATTAATGATTTTCTCATAGATTCATAGAAACATAGAAAATAGGTGCAGGAGTAAGCTATTCGGTCCTTCGAGCCTGCTCCGCCATTCAATATGATCATGGCTGATCATCCAACTCAGTATCCTGTACCTGCCTTCTCTCCATACCCCCTGATCCCTTTAGCCACAAGGGCCACATCTAACTCCCTCTTAAATATAGCCAATGAACTGGCCTCATGACATTATACAGCATGGAAACAGGCTCTTTGGCCTGACTCGTTCATGCAGATCTAGATGCCTTTCTCAGCTAATCCCAGTTAGAACATAGAACAGAACAACATAGGAATAGGCCCTTCAGCCCACAATGTCTACGCCCAAATTAAACTAGCCTCCTCTGCCTGCATGTGATTAATATCCACACAATTGTCTGTGTTTGGCAAAAACTCGAAAACTTTCGAATCCACGTCCCTGTCCAAATGCTTTTTAAATTGTACCATTCTCTACCACCTCCTCTAGCAGCTCGTTTGTTATAAAGCAATGTACGCGTACTTGATTTGTTAGTACCTGTACAAACAATCTTTCAATAGCAATTGATATGTGAGACAGGTGAAGATTTGTCATCACATTGACTGGCTGTAGTTCTATCATACATTGTTGTTGTACAGGCCATTCCCTTAAATACCGACTGATATTAACCACAGTTCATTGGCATAATTTACTGTTGACACAATTAGCTATTGCAAATAATCTCTTTTGGATGTAACAGAATGTTATCTCTAGAAATACATTGTGTGTTACGAAGTACACAGATGATATAATGGAAAGAAAGGAAAAAGAGCTAAGTGGCTAGAAGATAAAAATCAATGGCATGTGCTTTTGAGTTTGAAGATGATTCATAGAAAAAGCACGATTATTGTGGAAAGATATAAAATAATGGATCTTCTGAAAATGTTTGTGTAGCTTTGGCTGGATTTGAATTGTAGGAATGGTGTAAGGAAAATAAAATGTAATCAGTGAGACAAAGTGTAAACGGTTTTACCAAACGCATGCGCTCTGTCCACAAAGGCCCGTGGGATCTCTCTGTTTCTGCCAATTTAACTCCCCTTTGCATTCCCAGGCCAACCTTTCTGACCTTAGCCTCCTCCATTGCCAGAGTAAGGCCAATGCAAATTGAAATAACAAAAACTCATATTCCACTTGGGTAGCCCACAACCCCTTCTCTTCGAACCTCGCAGGCCGCCACCCCCCACTAGTGCTCACAAGTTTCACTCATCACCCCCTTCTCCCTGCTCCTTCTCACTGCTCTTTATGTTCACCTCCCACTCTCCTCATCTCCAAGTCCCTTCACCATCTATTTTAACCCTCTCCCCTCTTTCTCCTGCCCCTTGTCCCCATCCATCCATATGCCTCCCTCCAGTTTGCATTTCACTCCTCTGTTTCTTTTGACTTCTTTTGACACTTTTTTGGTCTTCTTTTCACCTTCAGCTTTTGTTGCTTACTCGATCTATCTGCCAAACATCCTTCCCCACCTCACCTGTATCCACCTATCACCTGCCAGGCTTTCCCCCAACCTCAGCTGTCTTTTGCAGCTTTCTCCCATCTACTCCATCAGTCTGAAGATGGATTCCGACCCAAAACATCATCAGTTCATTTCCCTCCACAGATGCTGCCTAACCCACTGAGTTCCTCCAGCAGTTTGTTTCCGGCTCATGATTCCGGCATCTGCAGTACCTTACGTCTCCATACCCATGGTGCGTGTATATCCCCCACGGATTTGAAAACATAAAGAATCTCCATGGTCACATTGGTAATTGAGGCTGGGTTTGACCAAGTAGATCAGGGTGATGCAGGAGCTCATGAGGAAGAGCTCACAAATGAGGAACAGTTGGCGCCTTTGCACAGAGTGTGATCATTAAGCCACCAACATAGCAACGCAACCACCGAAACATCTTCCTACAAATAAATATATGGAGATGTGCTGCTGCAAGGAAAAGGCGATCGGCATCTTCAGAGATGCTGATACCAACATGGAGCACAGCATTAGATGTGGCAAATTAATGGAAAGTGTCTTATTTGATCGAGACATCAGTTGACACCTTCTTTAAGTCTCGCTCATCTGCCATTCCACAACATTCATAGGTTGAACCTTGGCCATCAACTCCATCCAGCTCAGATTCACCAGCTTCACCAGCAGCTGAAACCCCATGATGTTTACCTCCCCACCTGCCAACATCACATGCAAAGTCACCGCAAGGGAGAGGGGGAGGGGGGAGAGGGGGAGCGAGGTAAAGAAACATAGACATAGAAACATAGAAAATAGGTGCAGGAGTAGGCCATTCGGCCCTTCGAGCCTGCACCGCCATTCAATATGATCATGGCTGATCATCCAACTCAGTTTCCTGTACCTGCCCTCTCTCCATACCCCCTGATTCCTTTAGCCACAAGGGCCACATCTAACTCCCTCTTAAAGATAGAGAAAGAAAGGAAGAGAGAAGTACAAGAAGATAGGGAAAGAAAGAGGGAGAGAAAGAGAGAGAGAAATGGAAAGGGAGAGATCCCATATGTTTCTCTTGATGAGTACCCTTGATTTAACCATATAACCATATAACCATATAACAATTACAGCACGGAAACAGGCCATCTCGACCCTTCTAGTCCATGCCGAACACATAATCTCCCCTAGTCCCATATACCTGCGCTCAGACCATAACCCTCCATTCCTTTCCCATCCATATAACTATCCAATTTATTTTTAAATGATAAAAACGAACCTGCCTCCACCACCTTCACTGGAAGCTCATTCCACACAGCTACCACTCTCTGAGTAAAGAAGTTCCCCCTCATGTTACCCCTAAACTTCAGTCCCTTAATTCTCAAGTCATGTCCCCTTGTTTGAACCTTCCCTACTCTCAGTGGGAAAAGCTTTTCCACGTCAACTCTGTCTATCCCTCTCATCATTTTAAAAACCTCTATCAAGTCCCCCCTTAACCTTCTGCGCTCCAAAGAATAAAGCCCTAACTTGTTCAACCTTTCTCTGTAACTTAGTTGCTGAAACCCAGGCAACATTCTAGTAAATCTCCTCTGTACTCTCTCTATTTTGTTGACATCCTTCCTATAATTAGGCGACCAAAATTGTACACCATACTCCAGAATTGGCCTCACCAATGCCTTGTACAATTTTAACATTACATCCCAACTTCTATACTCAATGCTCTGATTTATAAAGGCCAGCACACCAAAAGCTTTCTTTACCACCCTATCTACATGAGATTCCACTTTCAGGGAACTGTGCACAGTTATTCCCAGATCCCTCTGTTCACCTACATTCTTCAATTCCCTACCATTTACCATGTACGTCCTATTTTGATTTGTCCTGCCAAGATGTAGCACCTCACACTTATCAGCATTAAACTCCATCTGCCATCTTTCAGCCCACTCTTCCAACTGGCATAAATCTCTCTGTAGACTTTGAAACTCTACTTCATTACCCGCAACCCCACCTATCTTAGTATCATCTGCATACTTACTAATCCAATTTACCACGCCATCGTCCAGATCATTGATGTACATGACAAACAACAGTGGACCCAACACAGATCCCTGTGGCACCCCACTCGTCACTGGCCTCCAACCTGACAAACAACCATCCACCATTACTCTCTGGCATCTCCCATTCAGCCACTGTTGAATCCATCTTGCTACTCCACCATTAATACCCAACCATTGAACCTTCTTAACCAACCTTCCATGAGGAACCTTGTCAAAGGCCTTACTGAAGTCCATATACACAACATCCACTGCTTTACCCTCATCAATTTCCCGAGTAACATCTTCAAAAAATTCAAGAAGATTAGTTAAACATGACATTCCAGGCACAAATCCATGTTGACTGTTCCTAATCAGACCCTGTTTATCCAGATGCTTATATATATTATCTCTAAGTATTCTTTCCATTAATTTGCCCATCACTGACGTCAAACTAACAGGTCTATAATTGCTAGGTTTACTCTTAGACCCCTTTTTAAACAATGGAACAACATGCGCAGTACGCCAATCCTCCGGCACTATTCCCGTTTCTAATGACATTTGAAATATTTCTGCCATAGCCCCTGCTATTTCTACACTAACTTCCCTCAATGTCCTAGGGAATATCCTGTCCGGACCTGGAGACTTATCCACTTTTATATTTCTCAAAAGTGTCAGTACTTCCTCTTCTTTGATCCTCATAGTTTGATCCTCATAACATTTATTTTTGTGTTATGTTTTTATTAACAAACTTCTTAAGCTGTGGAATATAACCAGTTGTTATTATATTGATGGAGAATTATTCACTTAATGGATTGTGTTTCTCAGAATGTAAATCCTTTCTAAATTGAGGGATACCTTTATTGGAATGACAATAGACAATAGACGATAGACAATAGGTGCAGGAGTAGGCCATTCAGCCCTTCAAGCCAGCACCGGCATTCTATGTGATAATGGCTGATCATCCACAATCAGTACTCTGTTCCTGCCTTCTCCCCATATCCCCTGACTCCGCTATCTTCAAGAGCCCTATCTAGCTCTCTCTTGAAAGTATCCAGAGAACCGGCCTCCACCGCCCTCTGAGGCAAAGAATTCCACAGAATAACCACTCTCTGTGTGAGAAAGTATTTCCTCATCTCCGCTCTAAATGGCTTACTCCTTATTCTTAAACTGTGCCCCCTGGTTCTGGACTCCCCCAACATCAGGAACATGTTTCCTGCCCCTAGCATGTCCAAACTCTTAATAATCTTATATGTTTCAATAAGATCCCCCTCATCCTTCTAAACTCCAGAGTATACAAGCCCAGCCGCTCCATTCTCAATGGAGGTGTCAACATGCAAATTAATGTTATAAAAATGTTAAAACAAGTATATGTTCATTTGCAATTTTGATGTAAATTGATATTCAAAGACGTCCATTTAGTACAAACACCATTGAAGTGCATGGTGGACTAATTGATTCTTACCAGAAGATATTTTGCAATTGGCATAAGATTCATTGTTGCAGTTTGAAGTTTTCCAATATCCATTCAGATCAATGAAGACACATTCTTTATTGTTCTTGGGCTCGCCAACATCCCAATTTGAATAGCGCAGTTTCCACCCGTCAATCCATCTGTATTGTCCGTCAGTCTGAAATAAATTTTATTTTAAAATACTACAACAGTACCTTCGCCCATTTTGATTCACGAGTCTCTGCACTAAGCTGTTTGCTAGTTAAAGTGGCAGCAACTGGCTTTCTTTTGAGGCTCCCATGCCTAACATCTCTTTCCATTTTAACTCAAATACTTAAAATAATCCAAAGGATTGCTTCATATTTTTGAAATAAATGAGGCTACACAAGCCTGGATACAACTACACGTGTGTCCAGACTTGGCATCATTGTGCTGTGCCTCTACACCCATTGATGAACCCCACTGAAGAGTGGGAGATAGGGATCGCTGGGACCCAACTCTGGGAAATTCAGGAATTTGCTATTGCAGCGGAACAGGCCGGGACGTCAGGAATGAACTGACCCGTGCTTCACATGTGGCCGAATATTGATTCCCCCACTCTGGGTAAAACAAAACTGTGCACTTGTTCCAAAGAATACCATTAGAAGTCTGTTTAATTTATTCTTTGATTTACACTGTTTCTTTGTTTCTTACCTCAGCGGCATTTAATCCAATCCAAAGTTTCTCTCCAAATTTGTCTGCATCTAACATCATGTAGGCATTTTCAAAGGCATTCCTAATGCTGACAAGCTGAGCACCTTCTGCTTCACACACTTTACGAGCATCTTGCCATTTCAACTTGACTGTGATTGTTTTGTAGGAACTGTTGGCATATTGAAAGTAATCTTGTGCAGGGACAGTTGTGGGGTCCGCACTTAATGCAGGATCTGTGGAAAGAATTACATCTTGTTTCTTTCTTCCCATTGAAATTTCTATGCATTTTGCTCTTTCTAAATAATGGCAAGAGAACACTCAATTTTTCAATCTAAACAAAAGATGTTTCAGGAAAGTTAATGAGCAGTAACGCAACAGGTACATGAAATAATAGTGCAGATTTTCAAAGTGAACACTTTGTCACCAGGAACCTTTGTCTCATCCCAGTGGAAATTAGGAAACAGCAGATATAACATAATTTGTTTAAGAAGGGACTGCAGATGCTGGAAAATCGAAGGTAGACAAAATGCTGGAGGAACTCAGCGGGTGCAGCAGCATCTATGGAGCGAGGGAAATAGGCAACGTTTCGGGCCGAAACCCTTCTTCAGACATAATTTCAATGACTAGGAATTAAAGGGAAAGACACAAAGTGCCAGTGTATAAGGCTCAGGGCCAAGGTTACGCGATGTCAGTGATGTCTTTATATTGACCATGATTTAATTTGCGATCACCTGCGGATTCAAACCAATGTTCAAGACATTCCTTGAAACAGTACTTCCTTTCTCATATAAATGAAAATCACAAAAACTGCAGATGCCTGAAATCTAAATTGAAAAATAGAAAACCCTCAGCCGGTCAGGCAGCATCCTCAGACAGAATAATAGTCACAGAGTCATACAGCATGGAAACAGGATCTTCAGCCCAACTTGCCCATGCCAACCAAGATGCCCCATCTAAGATAGTCCCATTTCTTAAGATAGTCTAAGATAGTGCCCTTCCAGGACAAGGGGTCACAGCTTAAGGATAAGGGGGAAATCCTTTAGAACCGAGATGAGAAGAACATTTATCACGCAGAGAGTGGTGAATCTCTGGAACTCTCTGCCACAGAAGGTAGTTCATTGGCTATATTTAAGAGGGAGTTAGATGTGGCCCTTGTGGCTAAAGGGATCAGGGGGTATGGAGAGAAGGCAGGTACAGGATACTGAGTTGGATGATTAGCCATGATCATATTGAATGGCGGTGCAGGCTCGAAGGGCCGAATGGCCTACACCTGCACCTATTTTCTATGTTTCTATGTTTCTATTTGCCCATGTTTGCCCTATATCCCTCTAACCTTTTCTATCCATGTAATCATCCAAGTGTATTTTAAATTCCATTATTGTGCATACCTCAACTATCTCCTCTAGGAGCTCGTCCATACACCCACATTCCTCTGAGTAAATTGCCCCTCAATTTCCTATTTATTCTTGCTCCTCTCACCTTAAACCAGAACAACAGCAGGGGTAACAACAGCAGGGAGGCACAGTGGCACAGCTGGTAGAGTGCTGCCTCAGAACGCCAGAGACACAGGTTCAATCCCAACCTTGACTGCTGTCTGTGTGGAGTATGCATGTTCTGTAAATCGCCCATACAGTGTAGGGATGAGAAAGTGGGAAACCATTGAACTGGTGCTAATGTATGATCGATAGTCAGCATGGACTCGGTGGACCTAAAGGCCTGCTTCTATACTGTATCTCCAAACTCGAAACTAAACTGAAACTAATGAGTTGCAGGCTTGGTGAGGCCACAACACAGAACTAGTTGTTAGCTCAGCAGCAGAACCAGGATGCTATAACTAAGCACTACAACGACCAGCTGGTTAGCTGATCAGAATTCCATTATTTATTCATGTTTGTCTGTTCACTGTACCTTGCAACCAACAGTAAATCGATACTTTTTCCCATCCCTCTGCTACATTCATGTAAAATCTCCCCTAAAGCATGAATAATAATAATAATAATAATGGATGGGATTTATATAGCGCCTTTCTAATACTCAAGGCGCTTTACATCGCATTATTCATTCACTCCTCAGTCACACTCGGTGGTGGTAAGCTACTTCTGTAGCCACAGCTGCCCTGGGGCAGACTGACGGAAGCGTGGCTGCCAATCTGCGCCTACGGCCCCTCCGACCACCACCAATCACTCACACACATTCACACACATTCACACACAGGCAAAGGTGGGTGAAGTGTCTTGCCCAAGGACACAACGACAGTATGCACTCCAAGCGGGATTCGAACCGGCTACCTTCCGGTTGCCAGCCGAACACTTAGCCGATTGCGCCATCTGTCGTCCCTAAGCATTCCAGATTGGTTCCGCGGCCCAACTGAACAAATTCTCCATCAATAATTTGGACGAGAGGACCCAGAGCAATATACCAACGTTTGGCAATGATACAAATCTAAAAGGTAATGGAGGCTATGAAGAGGATACACTACGCCTTAGGGGGTTGCAAGATTATGACAGGTGGAAGGTATGCAAGGTTATCCACTTTGGCAGAAAACTGGAGAGGCAGTGTATTTCAAATGGTGAGAGACTGAGAGCCACGGGTGATCACAAAGACCTGCGTATCTTTGTACATGGATCATTAAAAATTAACCTACAGATGCAGTAATCAAGGAAGTCAAATCTTCTGTTGACCATGAGGCGATACCTCAAAAAAGCAGCCAGCATCGTAAGAGACCCACACCACCCTAGCCACACTCTCATTTCATTCCTGCCATTGGGATAAAGGTATAGCAGTTTGAAAACCGTGACCTCTCCAGATTCAAGAATAGCTTCTTCCCAACAACTATCAGGCTCTTGAACACTACAAAACACTAACTAAACTATGAACTAAGAACTATCTCAGTTGCACAGAGGAATCTGGGCTTTCTTCAGTAATATGGAGCTTTTAATTTATTGTTTTTTTTCATTCATTATCTTATCTATGAGTACTATAATGCCGCTGACAGTAAGAATTTCATTGCTCCATTTTTGGTACATATGACAATTGACATGTGCCTCTAGGCCGCAAGGGAATTTGAGAACATTGAAACAAGGACATCCTACTCCTAGCAAGACTACGCACAATACCTTGCACACCAGAAGAACATGCTTACGATTGAGGGAAAGAAATGAAGTTTCAGATTGATTGTAAAGGTGCTGGATTTGTTGACTCAGCAAAGATACATATAATCACGTAATCTTTATCTCTTGAGCTTAGAAGGAAGTGGACTAATCAAACATTCAGAACTCTTCAGGGGCTTGATATGTTGTATGCTGAGTTGTTCTTTCTCTGACCATTTGCCTGGAACCAGGGATTACAGCCTCAACATTAGGGACCAGTCATTAAGGACAGAGATGAGAAGAAATTTCTTTACCAAAAGGGCAATAAATCTTTGGAATTCCCTACCGAAGATGGTTGGGAAGGCTTGGTCATTGAGGAAAATGTGGATATGTGGCTTGTGAAGGAAAAGGTAAAAGGTCACCCATAATTTGATTGAATGGCTGAGCAGGTGTGATGGACTGAATGACCTGCTTGTTTTTATTTCTCAGTCATAGAGTCTTACAGCATGGAAACAGGCCCTTCAGCCTAACTTGCCCACACTGACCAAAATGTCCCATCTACACTAGTCCCACCTGCCTGCATTTGGCCCACATCACTCTAATCCTGTGCTATCCATTTACCTGTCTAAAAGTTTCTTAAATGTTGCGATTGTACCTGCCTCAACCACCTCCTCCGGCAGCTTGTTTCATACACCCACCACCCTTTGCATGAAAACATTACCCCTTGGCTTCCTATTAAATCTTTCCCCCCTCGACTTAAACCTATGCCCTCTGGTTCTCGATTTCCCTCGGTTCTTGGTGTTGCGTAGCACAACACCATTATAGTTTTACTCAACTTTATTTGCCAGATATAATTTTAGATTTAAAATAACACACAGACTCCTGACGGGCACCCGAAAAAGGGACCACATCACCCTGATCCTGGCCTCTCTCCACTGGCTCCCTGTGCGGTTCCGTATACATTTCAAGACATAGAAACATAGAAACATAGAAATTAGGTGCAGGAGTAGGCCATTCGGCCCTTCGAGCCTGCACCGCCATTCAATATGATCATGACTGATCATCCAACTCAGTATCCCGTACCTGCCTTCTCTCCATACCCTCTGATCCCCTTAGCCACAAGGGCCACATCTAACTCCCTCTTAAATATAGCCAATGAACTGGCCTCGACTACCCTCTGTGGCAGAGAGTTCCAGAGATTCACCACTCTCTGTGTGAAAAAAAGTTCTTCTCATCTCGGTTTTAAAGGATTTCCCCCTTATCCTTAAGCTATGACCCCTTGTCCTGGACTTCCCCAACATCGGGAGCAATCTTCCTGCATCTAGCCTGTCCAACCTCTTAAGAATTTTATATGTTTCTATAAGATCCCCTCTCAATCTCCTAAATTCTAGAGAGTATAAACCAAGTCTATCCAGTCTTTCTTCATAAGACAGTCCTGACATCCCAGGAATCAGTCTGGTGAACCTTCTCTGCACTCCCTCTATGGCAATAATGTCCTTCCTCAGATTTGGAGACCAAAACTATACGCAATACTCCAGGTGTGGTCTCACCAAGACCCTGTACAACTGCAGTAGAACCTCCCTGCTCCTATACTCAAATCCTTTTGCTATGAAAGCTAACATATCATTCGCTTTCTTCACTGCCTGCTGCACCTGCATGCCTACTTTCAATGACTGGTGTACCATGACACCCAGGTCTCGCTGCATCTCCCCTTTTCCTAGTCGGCCACCATTCAGATAATAGTCTGCTTTCCTGTTTTTGCCACCAAAGTGGATAACATAGACCATCCTCCATGTCTACAAAGCCCTCAATGGGCTTGCCCCCACCTACATAAAAGACTTCTCACCCACCACTCCACCTCCAGGTCCCTCAGATCGGCCGACTTGGGGCTGCTGAATATCCCGCGGTCTAGGCATAAGCTCAGGGGCGACCGTGCCTTTGCGGTTGCAGCTCCTAGACTGTGGAACAGCATCCCCCTTCCCATCAGAACTGCCCCCTCCATCGACTCCTTTAAATCAAGACTAAAATCTTATCTATACTCCCAAGCCTTTCCTGACGCCCACTGAGCGAGGGCTACATGTATATATGTATGTAGTTTGTTTGTCTACACTATTCTTATAACAAATGTAAAGCACTTTGGTCAACGAGAGTCGTTTTTTAAATGTGCTATAGAAATAAATGTGACTTGACTTGACACAGTAATATATTGTATAAAAAGCAGCTCATTGCTCACCTTTATATTTTTGACATACGAAGCCTCTCTTGACGTGACAGTAGTTATCCTTCCAGAGGCCAGCAATTTTCTTTGCAGTTACACTCACAGTCACACAGTCAGATTGCCATATGAAGAAAGCAAAAAATAGTTAACACCATAAACCAACAGAAACTGAACTGTGTGAACAGAAACTGCGGTGAGAACGGAGAGGTTGAGAAGGAGTTTCTTCCCAGAGGCCATTCGGACTGTAAACTCCTATCTCACCAGGGACTAACTTTACTGAACGTTTTTCCTTCCGCCCACAATATTTAATAAGTAAAAGAATATGTGTGTGTTTATGATTGTGTTTATAGTTTGTTTGGTTGTTTGGTTGTTTGTCTTTTTGCACAAAGTCCGCGAGCATTGCCACTTTCATTTCACTGCACATCTCGTATGTGTATGTGACGAATAAACTTGACTTGACTTGAAAGTACAGTGGCACACCTGGTAGAGCTGCTGCCTCATGGCCCAGAGACCCAGCTTAAATCACATCACCCATTCCTTCTCTCCAGAGATGCTGCCTGTCCCGCTGAGTTACTCCAGCATTTTGTGTCTTTCTCCCATTACACTGCAGGTACTTTCCATGGATTCAGATGAAAGATGATCAACTCAAGATATTGATTCTGCCCTGCTATCCACTGATGCAAATTGGCCTGCTGCCACTTCCAGCAACTTTTGTTGTTAATTTCAAATTTCCAACATCCACAATACTTTGCTTTAATGCCATTTCCCCCATAGATTGTTTCTACAGATCAATGCCCCTGGGGGAGGTGGGAGTTATATCGGTGCCTGATCCACACAAATGGACAAGCAGGTAGCTGGCCGTTACTGCCATCTTTGCAGTACTCTCTACCCCAATTCCACTCTTTGACTTCCTGAGGAAACATGGTCCTCCAGAGTATTTATTAATTCATAATTTTGTTGTCAGGCAAGCTTTTATAGAGATTTTAAAAGTTCCAGCTAAGATTATTTTCTACAGTGACTGTTTCCATCGTCCCAATGGAGTTATTGACCAGTTTTCCTCTTGAAGCTGGAGAACTCATGAAGTCAAATGTTGCTAAAAACAATTCCACTGCACTACTGCTGAAGCCCATCAGCAGATATTGATACTTACCGGGTTATCATAGCTGTGTGATTTTCCAGTTGGGAAACCTTTGGCCCAGTTGGTATAGAATGCTCTTTTTCCCTCAGTCCAGAGATATGTACCCTCACTATTAATATCATTTAGTCCAATCCAGACATCCATAGCAAACCCATTCAGGTACAAGGTAATAAATGCTGCAAAGTCAGAAAGAAAATTCAGGATAATGGTTAAATTCAAAGCTGGAAAAAAAAAACATTTCATTATATTAATCTTGTGATTCAATATGTAGTTATCATATGTACTGGGATCGAGTTGTAACATTTATAACACTTCAATATGTGCTTTTTAAATACGTCACAGCTGTGAACAAGGTAATAAAAAATATATAATAATGAGTTAATTCGAGAAATTCCATTGAAATTACATATACAGCACTTTGGTTTGCACCATTGTCATGTGGTTTACCAAGAATAACTGATCATTTATTGTAAATGTATTTGTTCTATAATTGATTGAATGTAAATCTGCAGCAAGTAAGTATTTCATTGTCTTAATCCCAGTGCATGTAACGATTAAATAGTCTTGACTTTTGAATAAAATTAAATTATTTCCAGCTTGCATGGAATAAATCTACCACTTTTTTAAAATCAGAGTTATGTGCATAATTTGGCAGCTCGGTCACACAGCGATAGAGTTAATGCCTTACAGCGCCAGAGACCCGGGTTGGATCCTGACTATGGGTGCAGTCTGTGCGGAGTTTGAACGTTTTTCCTATGATCTGCGTGGGTTTTCTCCGGGAGATCCGGTTATCTGCCACACTCCAAAGACGTAGAGTTTTGTAGGTTAATTGGCTTGGTAAAATTGTAAATTGTCCCTAGTGTGTGAAGGATAATGTTTGTGTGCGGGGATCAATGGTCGGCGTGGACTCCGTGGGCCGAAGGGCCTGTTTCCATGCTGTATCTCTAAACTAAACTAAAGTCTAAAGAAGGGTCTCGACCCCAAACACATCACCCATTCCTTCACTCCAGAGATGCTGCCTGTCCCTCTGAGTTACTCCAGCATTTTGTGTCTATATACTAAACTAATATATTTAGTGATATAGGTGACTTGGAATAGAAATTTGAGGTATCTAATTACCGATGGAAATACAATGTTTTACTGAAGAGGAGATCATTCAATCCTTCATGCTATTTGAAAGTGCTGTTTCTTTAACCAATTTTCCTACAATTTCCTATAATTTTTTCAATATCATTTTCATCAAGGGGTGCCAGGTAGATGGCCGCCCTGCCAGCAGTCTGTTCGTTTTTTCTTTCTTTTGTTATTTTTTAGTGCATTAAAAGTTTGTTTTAATGTCCTTCGATATGTTTTATGTGGGGGGGGGGGGGGAGGGACGAGGGGATCGGAGGAAGCATTTTTTCAAGTTCTTACCTTCCCGGAGATGTGATTAATTTTCGGATCACATTCTCCGGGCTCTGCGGCCTACCATCGATGGAGCTGGAAGCCTCCTCGGACGGTCGTGAGCCCCACCGCGGGGCGCAGACTTAACATCGGAGCTGATCCCTTGCCTGGGATCGCTCCCACCGCGACCACCGTGGAACCAACACCAAGGGCTCGCAGTCTCGGGAGAGGCTAGTCGGGAAGCTCCAACGTCGCAGAAGGTTCGACCAGCCCCAATGCGAGGTTCGATCGTCCAGAGCGGGGGGGGGGGGGGTGGCTGACATCCCCCCGATGCAGGAGCTGATCGCCCCGATGCGGAGGGCCCGAATGCCGCCGGCTACGGGAGTCAAGATTATCCCGTCAACGGAGGGCTCGAGGCCCACGACCGAGGAAGAACAAAAGGAAGGACTTGAACTTTATTTCGCCTTCCATCACAGTGAGGAATGTGTAGGAGTCACTGTGGTGGATGTTCATGTTAAAATGTGTTTTTAAGTGATCTGTTGCTTTTAATTATATGACTGACCTGGCCAATGAAATTCCTCATATGTTGCAAAACATACTTGGTGAATAAAGTGTGATTCTGATTCTGATTCTGAATCTGAATCTTCTGATTCTGATCAAACATTTATGCCCAATGGTTTTAAAATGTCACTGTTTAGTTCACTGAAAGTAGCATCGCAGGTAGATAGGGTGGCTTTTAGCATGCTAGCTAACAGTTACGGAACTGAATGTAGAAGTTGGAATATTATGTCACAGTTGTACAATACGTTGGTGAGGCCACACTTGGAATATTGTGTTCAGTTTTGGTCACCCTGCTATAGCAAATATGCCATTAAGCTTAAAAGAGTGCCAGATGAAGAAACTGAGACCGGCACAATAACAACATCTAAAAAACATGTGGTCAGGTTTATAAGGATATGGGTCAGGCATAGACAAATGGGGTTAGCTTAGATGGAATATCTTGGTCTGCATGAACGAGTTGGGCCAAATGGTCTGTTTCCATGCTGTAGGTCAGGTCTCTATGACTCAATGTTACCTTTCTGAGAGGAGAATTTATGATGTACTAGACCAAGTGGGACCCGTTGGGTCTGGTCCCCCAACGCAATTTTCCACCTCTCCACCAATTCCAATATTGGTGACCAGTGGGGGGGGGGGGGCGCTTTCTGGGGTGCTAGTACGGGTGTTGTGGGCTGAAGGGACTGGTTTCCAGAGGGCTAGTATGGACATTGTGGGCCAAATGGATTCTTGGGGTAACAGCTCAGTCACTGAAGCCTGATGTGCTGGCAGCTCACTCATGGTTGGTGGGCTGGCAGTTGAAATTCCTTGAAATTCCATTTCAAGCAGGGTGCAAGGCCACCAAATTCAAATGGAGTTTCCTACCATTTCAAGCAGGGTGCAGGGCCACCAAATTCAAGTGCAGTTTCTTACCACTTCAAGCACGGTGCAAGACCACCAAATTCAAGTGCAGTTTCATGCCACTTCAAGCAGGATGCAAGGCCACCAATTTCAAGTGCAGTTTCATACCACTTCAAGCACGGTGCAAGGCCACCAAATTCAAGTACAGTTTCATACCAATTCATGCAGGGTGCAAGGTCACCACATTCAAATGCAGATTCATACCATTTCAAGCAGGGTGAAATCACCATAAAACCACACAAAACACAACATAAACACCACACTCACAGTTCAGTAGACATTCAGTGTGTTCAGTTGATTCACAGCTCAGACAGAATCGTGACCTCTCCCTCCCCCATCTTGCAGAGACTGAGCCACACCCACACTTTCGGGTTTTATAATCCCTCCCCCCTCCCACCGGAAGGGTGTGGCCTTCATGGCGTGATTGACAGGAGAGAGATTCTCAACATTTTTTAAACACTAATAACACTTTTATTTTTCATTGATGGGAAGAAGCCTCTGCTCCTGATGAGCGGAGGGGGACTGAAGTTGCCCAAAATTCACAGTCGTAAGTGGTAGCGTTTTATCTAAAATTAATATAAAGTGCAAACAGGAAGTTGTCAAGTTTCCACCACCAACAGCCATTTGCAGTGCTTCACTTCAATCAAACCAACCACCACCAACAGCCATTTGCTGTGCTTCACTTCAAACCAACCACATTTTCATTTTCAAACCACATTAAGGGCACTCACAGTTAGTAAAACCACACTCACAGTTTAGTAGACATGTGTCCTGTGTTAGTCACAGCTCAAACTGAGAGACGTGACCCTCGCGCTCCCCCATTTTGTAGAGACTGACTGAGGCACTCAACAATTCCGGGTTTTATAGTCCCTCCGGACGGGGCTTGGCCTTCAGGAGAGAGAATCTCAACATTTTTTAAACACTAATAACTCTTTTATTTTTCATCGATGGGAAAATCCTCTTGTCCTGCACAGCGGAGGGGGACTCTGAGTAGGATGACCAAAAATCACAGCCGTAAGTGGCAGATTTTGTTAATAAAATCAATATACAGAACAGGAAGTGGACAAGATCAGACTTTTAGTAATATACAGTAGATAATACATAAACTATTCTCCTTTAATTTTTATATTGTTTTCAGTTAGTCATAAATCAATATCTTCATGTTTCCATCTCACTAACAATGGGAAGCTTTTCCCTCCAGATACCCATTCACTCACCACCTGAAATAACTGTTCCCAGTGTACCCAATGAAAACAATAATTTACAAGCTAGCTGATGGATTGCCATTATCTGCTGCTCTATTTTAGTGTTGTGCAATCAGGTTTCATGCTGTTACTTTCCCTTTAGACTTCATTTTATTGCACAATTTTTTTGCATAAATTCTTCTCACAGATAAAGAGAAACAAAGAACCAATTTACACTCTACACCTGACCAATTAAAATTGTGTATTAGAATAGGACAGGAAAAAAATCATTTAATAGCTGTTGTAATCATAAATAATTAAAACACCTAATCTGTGACTGCAATGCATTTAATAAAGGCATCATATTTCTAAATTGAACACCCAAATGTTCTCATTAAAAACAAAGGTTCCAAATTACCGGTCTGTTATTATCCAGGACGGCGACGCCCCTTCTGGCACCCGCTATCAGTCACCGGCCGTCAGAGTTAAGCTGAAGGAGCGTAGTGCGTAAAGTGCGGGAGGGGGCTGTGCTCTGTGTTCTGCGAGCTGGGGCCCACACCGCCCCCTCCCACATACACCCCCTCCCACATACACCCCCTCCCACATACACCCCCTCCCCTACCCCTGCCCCTGCCCCCACAACCCCCCCCCACACCCTCCCTCCCCTACACTCCCCCACTACACCGCCACACACACCCCTCCCCCACACACACTGCTCCCCCACACTTCCCCCTACCACACACACCCCTCTCCCCCTACCAGACATGCCCCTCCCCCTACCAGACACACACACACACACCTGTCCCCACAACCCCCCCTGCCCCTACCATCCCCTTTACCCCCACCATACCCACACCACCACCCCTACCCCCACCATCCTCCCCCTACTAACCCCCCCACCATCCCCCCTACCCCCACCAACCCCCCCACCATCCTCCCCTACCCCCACCACCCCCCCCCTACCTCCAGCAACCACCCCCCTACCTCCACCACACCCCCCTACCACCCCCCACCCCCACCACCCCCCCCCCCTACCCCCACCACCCCCCCCACCATCCTCCCCTACCCCCTCCATCCCCCCTACACCCACCAACCCCCCCACCACCCCCCCACACACACCCACACATCCCCTCCGCCCCCGACAGGCCCCGCCTGAAGATGCCCCCCTTCCGTGGCTGCAGGACGCTCCGTGCCTGAACCCGTCGCTGTCCCCTGGCTACAGAATGCTCCTGCCGTTGCGTTGGGGGAAACAGGTGAGTGGTGGAATATTGCGTTGGGGGACCTGGCCTGCCATGTGACTGGGACCCAATGGGTCCCACTATGTATAGTAAATAATAAATACCATAATTACATACCTTGTTCTTTAGCATTTTGAATTGTTGCCAGATTGCCTCCATCCTTTATGCAGATATCTCTCGCAGACTTCCAGGGCTGAAAGTTTCCTGTTTTACCATAAAACTTGAAGCACTGGGGGACAGAATTTCCAAATTGTTAGAGCACAGTTGTGCAAGAACTGACTAATTTATAAGAGCTCAGCAATAAGGTAGCTGCAAATTTACACCAAAATGTATGTAATTTGCCGATCATTATTATGGTATTGGTATTGGGTATGTCATGCTATTTTAAGAAATGTAATAATACATTTAAATAGAAAATGTAAAAAATGGTCAATGATATTGACAATTTTTTGAAGTCTGTGGAAGCAAGGATGTGTTCATTGGCACAGAGAACTGGAGATTGTCAGCATTACCGTAATGGGCCTGTCCCACTTTGGCAACTTTTTATGTGACTGCAGGAGACTTTGCAGTCACCACATGGTCGCCACATGTTCGCTGGTGGTTGCCGGGGAGTTGCCTTCATCGTCGTGAGGAGTTCCCATATTGTGGGAATTAGTCGCGGCCTCATTATGGTCACCGAGAATTTTTCAACATGTTGAAAATTTAGCGGCGGCCAAAATGAAGTTGCATGGAGATTAGCAAGAATTCTCGAGCCGTAGGTGGGTCACCAGGAGGTCCTAGTGGGTTGCCAGGAGGTCGAAGGTTCTCTGAGGTTCTCTTAAGTTGGAGCCAGTGCTGACCGGTGAATTTCATTGGCTCATTGTGGAAAAAAAAGGTAAGCAGTAGTTTTCAGCACCTAGGATAACCGACCGGTAATGTTAAATGTCCGCCGAGCTCCACAGCCGTGTATCTCTGCCTTCTTAAAAGTTGTCTCCACTGCTTCTTCCCCCTTCTCCCCCATCTTTTAAAGGATTTACCGTACACTGTGCTTTATTGCAGCGCCAACCTTCCTGTTCATCGCGGTGTGTGTCTGTATCACCTTGGCTTTGCACAATGGGAATTTTTTAGACAGCGCTCCCCCTCTTGGCCTGCCCCCCGCCTTTGCGATGTGTTTGTGTGTGTGTTCCACTCTGACAGTCGCTGTTCCAGTTCCCGGTTTTTCAGGCGACTGCCGGCAACTTGACAGTCGCCGACAGTCCGCTGAAAAATCGCCAAAGTGGGACAGGCCCATAAGTAACAGCAACCTCAGGACTACCACACAAATAAATTACTCAGTTAAGTCAGCTGTTTGTAGATATTTTCATGACTGCACTCTGAAGCTGAGCGTCTCATGGTTCAGAATCAGCTTGAAAGTCTTGCACCAGGGCAGAGTCTCTCATTTAACTTCAAAGGACAGGAACAACACTGACAAACAAAGCTATTTTCTTGTGCCAGCTCTCCTTACAGCTGGTCAGCAGCCAGAATATTTCTCCCTGTAATGTTTTTCGTCCCAAGCGAACCTTGTCTGGAAATGGAGGGCCAATTGAACCTCCAGATCTTAGACATAAAGTGCTGGAGTAGATCAGACAGTCCCACCAAACCCAGTGAGTTACTCCCTCACTTTGTTTTCTACATGAGTTTTCCATATCTGCAGTTCCTTGTGTTTCCTTATTTTAGAATTGTTCCAGGAGAGGGAGGAAGTCCTGAGCAGTAACTAGGCTTCAGGGGAAGAAAAAGTGAGCATAAATAATCTCCAGTCCAGGGAATCAAGAACCAAAGGACATAGGCTTAAGGTGAGGGGGGAAAGATTTAATAGGAACCTGAGGGCCAACTTTTGGGACACAAAGGATGGTAGGGATATGGAACGAGCTGCCAGATGAGGTAGTTGAGGCGGGTACTATCACATGCTTAAAAAATATTTGGACAGGTACAGTACATGGATAGGATAGGATAGGTTTAGAAGGATATGGGCCAAACGCAGGCAGGTGGGATTAGTGTAGATGGGGCATGTTGGTCGGCGTGGGCAAGTTGGGTCATTGGGCCTGGGTCCACACTCTATTGTCCCTGAGAAATTGATGGAATGGTTTAATTTTGTAAATTGAAAATGGAAAATGTTTTTTTTTTACTTGGCTAGTACTAAAAAAAACAGTAGTTTGGGCTGCATCTGTTGAATCATGTACCTTCTTTCCAAATGGTTTCCAGTCCTTGGGACATGCTCCTGTACTGACATCCTCTGTGGGAGCTTGTGTAGTATTTATTGAACTGTTACTTCTTTCACATATAAAGGGTAATATGTTGCCACAGTTCATGTCATTCCAATATCCTTGGAGAAATAAAGCAAAGACAAAAATCACTCTTAACTGAAAAATATTATTTTATCAGCATGTGTGGATGTTGTGTTTAATTGTTTTTTAATAGGCATATTAAACCTAAGAATGAAAAGACAAGATTTTTTTATCATGATAATGATCACTTATTATTAAAGATTAATGTTTGAGAATAGTTACAAATGATAAGCATGAATATGCATTTACATAAAATCTCAGAATTCACAGTGCATTCAATATTTTCTAACATATTTTAAAGTGTAGTGATTCATACTTCTGTGGGTGAATGGAGCAACCATATTATGCATTGCAAGTGATAATTCAATTAATAACTGTGGGATGAAATGCTCAGAAATTTGCTGCAATACTTCAAAATGATGGTATGATGTCTTTTATATACTGTAAGCGAGTTCGGTTTTCTGAAAAACGCAAGGAATCATGGGATTTGTCAAAGGTCGAATGCTGTAAATATAAATCGAACGAAGTGCTGTAGATTAAGTGAGTATAGTTTGTTTTTTGTCTTTTTTCAGTGGGAGACGGGGGAGGGGGGGAGAGATGGAGGACGGAGAGAGACGGGGGGCAGACAGGGGGGAGAGATGGGGGAAGGGGAGGGGAGAGACGGGGTGGGGAGAGATGGGGGGGGGGGGAGATCGGACCGGCTCTCGGAATCTGCACGCCTCATCCACTGCCAGGATTGAACTTTTGTCCCCGGCACCGCAAGCTCTGCCGAACTGCCACTGGACCATCCACGGCCCCCCCCCCCCCCCCCCCCCCTCTCCTCGAGTGGCCCATTCCTGCCCTGGGGGTGGCTGGAGATGTCCGGAGCGATGGGACACCAGCCCCCAGGGATGAGGGGAGGGTAGGGAGCTTTTGCATTTTTCAGCTTGAAATTGTGCAACCTGGTACATACTGCAGCGTGTCTTTTAACTTGAATGCAACAATTATGCTTCAAATTAGATTAGGTATGAATAAGGTTAGGCTAAATTATATTCCTTATAACATTCCACAGTAGAGCCAGGCTCTGATCAACAGGTGCAGCACATGAATGACCTTAGTATATTCATATTATATTCAGATATAATTATATTATATTCATAGTATATTCAGATAATTTATGCTGCTATGCATATAGAGAGAGAAACAAAAACATAGAAACAAGGCAAGAGGAGTCAGACTTCCATCACTGTTCTGCACAAATAAATCAATCAACCTTACACTTTGACTATAGAAACAAGACGAAAATAATGCCACATATTTAACTGTATATGGTTCAATGAAATTAAGATATAATGTAAAACATATACATGGAAACAGGCCCTTCGGCCCACCAAGTCCACACTGACCAGCAATCTACCATAAACCAGTTGTATCCTACACGCCAGGGACAATTTACAGAAGCCAATTAACCAACAAACCTGCACTTCTTTTGGATGTGGGAGAAACCGGAATATCAAGAGAAAACCATGTGGTCATAAGGAGAATGTACAAATACTGTACAGACAGCACAGGATCAAATCTGGGTCTGTGGTGCTGTAAGGCAGCAACCCCACCGCTGCACCACCCTGCCACCCCATTAAATTATTTTTTTCTGTAATATATTTATTATGGTGTCACGTCAATAAAGATGAACACATGATTCTGATTTCTGCCCTTAGTTGGATAACACACCTCTCCAGTCATTGTGTTTTATGGCTGGTTTTCAACCTCTTCAGTCTGAAGGTCTCGACCCGAAACATCACCTATTCTTTCTCTCCAGAGATGCTGCCTGTCCTGCTGAGTTATTCCAGCTTTTAGTGTCTATCTTCAGTTTAAACCACCATCTGCAGTTCCTTCCTACACTCGTTGTTAAGCGAAACAGGTCCCATTCTCGTAATATTATTCACCTCAACTAAGTCTTTTCTTCACCTCTGTTGCTGCAGAGAATTCAATCCCAGTTATCAAACCTTTCTTCAAAGTGAAAAAAAAATTCCAGCCCTGCCAATATGTTCATAAATCACCCCTGGATCCTCTCCAGAGCAATTGCACCGTTTCTACAGTGTGTCATAATCGTCCAGCATGGAAACAGGCCCTTCATCCCAACTTGTCAATGCAGATCAAGATGCCCCATCTAAACTAATCACATTTATCCACATTTGGCCCTTGTCCCTTTAAACCTTATGTGTGCCCGTGTGTGTGTAAGGGTGTGTATTAGGTTGTGTGTGAGAGTGTCAGTGAAGCGGCGACAACACCCGGAGTGAGCGGAGACTTGGCGATGTCCGGGGAGCATTTCCCTCTCTCCTCCCCGGGAATTCAGGCCGGCCCAGGTGCTCTGTGTCCAGCTGGGGTCCGGGGGAGGTGAGGGTCAGTGACCCGGGGGTCGGGCATCGGAGCGGAGCCTTAGCCCGAGATTCATCCCCGCGGCTCCGGATGCGGCACCGACGCACCCACTCACCCGGTCCGCTCCTGGCTCCGGGCCGGGATTAAAACTCCATGGGGTGTGGACAGAGTGGCCGCCGGACACAGAGCCGCCGGAGGTGAGGGTGGGAGGTGTGAGCGGTGCCTCGGGTGGGGTGGGGGGGGGGGGCGCATCTATGGAGCGGTAGACAAAAATGCTGGAGAAATGCTTGAGTCTGAAGAAGGATCAAACTTAGACATAGATGCTGCCTCACCCGCTGAGTTTCTCCAGCATTTTTGTCAACATTGCTATTTTAAATAGTGTACGATGGGCTTAAGCCAATTGCTCATTCTTTATGGGAATTCCACCGACAGAAAACTATTCTCATTGGTGAGCGTGGAGGAGTATGACTTTATTTATTTATGTGTATTTTTATTTATTTTTTGAGCGTGAGAACTTCTGTCATCAGCATGAGAGCGTGAGAATTTCATCAAATGCGTGATTCAAACAGTCTGTTCGTATTGGTGGAAATGTGTCAGCCTCAATAACAATCAGCACGGGAGCACCTCAAGGCTGCGTGCTCAGCCCCCTGCTGTACTCACTCTATACCCATGACTGCGTAGCGAACCACAGTGCGAACTCCATCATCAAGTTCGCTGACGACACCACTATTGTGGGGCGTATCACTGATGGGGATGAGTCAGAGTACAGAAGAGAGATCGAGCAACTGTCCATATGGTGCCAGCGCAATAACCTGGCCCTCAACACCAGCAAAACCAAGGAACTGATTGTGGACTTTGGAAGGAGTAGGAGGGGGACCCACAGCCCCATTTATATCAACGGGTCAATGGTTGAAAGGGTCAAGAACTTCAAATTCCTGGGGGTGCACATCTCTGAAGATCTTTCCTGGTCCGAGAACACTAACGCAATTATCAAAAAAGCTCATCAGCGCCTCTACTTCCTGAGAAGATTACGGAGAGTCGGATTGTCCAGGAAGACTCTCTCTAACTTCTACAGGTGCACAGTCGAGAGCATGCTGACCGGTTGCATCGTGGCTTGGTTCGGAAATTTGAGCGCCCTGGAGAGGAAAAGACTACAAAAAGGCGTAAACACTGCCCAGTCCATCATCGGCTCGGACCTTCCTTCCATCGAGGGGATTTATCGCAGTCGCTGCCTCAAAAAGGCTGGCAGTATCATCAAGGACCCTCACCATCCTGGCCACACACTCATCTCCCTGCTACCTTCAGGTAGAAGGTACAGGAGCCTGAAGACTGCAACAACCAGGTTCAGGAATAGCTACTTCCCCTCAGCCGTCAGGCTATTAAACCTGGCTCGGACAAAACTCTGATTATTAGCAACCACTTTCTGTTATTTGCACTACCAGTTTATTTATTCATGTATGTATATATTTATATCATGGTATATGGACACATTTATCTGTTTTGTAGTAAATGCCTACTATTTTCTGTGTGCTTAAGCAAAGCAAGAATTTCATTGTCCTATACAGGGACACATGACAATAAACTCACTTGAACTTGAACTTGAACTTCTCACGCTCAATGCGTGAGAATTGGCAGCCCTGAAATATGGTGTTCGAAAGGTGGAGAGAGAATACAAGGAACTCTCAGCCAGTAAACTAACATCAGATGAAGGGAAAAGCTGGAACTTATCATTAACGACATGGTAACTGAATGCTTGAAAAGTAATTATATTGGGCCTAGTCCACATGGATTAATGAAATTGAAATCATCTTTGACAAATCTGCTGGGATTTTTTCGAGGTTGTAACCAGCAGAGCAGTTAAGGCAAATTAAACCATAGGGTTTTCATTAGGTTTTTGTAATCGGGCTAATATATTGGTGCTTTCATGTACCGAGGAAGCGGAGTGCTCTTGGGATCAGTTCTGTGATCCTCAGCTGCTCACAATGAATGATTTGGATGTGAGGATCTCTTGTACCACATCCCTGTTTACTGAAAACACAAAGCTAGGTGGCAGTGTGGTATATGAAGAGGATGCAGAGACACATAGGAAATGAAATATACTATGAAAAAATAATGAAGTCGTTCAATTTAAAACATGGAACAGTACAGGCACGGGAAAGTTGTAAAGGGTCGTTATACAGAGTGACTTTTTCATCCATGTACGAAAATCAGCAAAAGTTAATAAAAATGAAAAATCTGCAAATTCTCTAACTTATTTCCAGCGTCTTCAATCCTAAAGTGCTACTTCTGTTTCATTTTTCATAGATACTGCCTGACCTGCTGAGCAATTCCAGCATTTTCTAAATTAAGTGGTCACGGTGGCGCAGCGGTGGAGTTGCTGCCTTACAGCGAATGCAGCCGGAGAACCGGGTTCGATTCCGACTATGGGTGCTTTCTGTATGGAGTTTGTACATTCTCCCCGTGACCTGCGTGAGGTTTCTCCGAGATCTTCGGTTTCCTCCCACACTCCAAAGTCGTACAGGTTTGTAGGTTAATTGGCTTGGTAAATGTAAAAAATGTCCCTAGTGGGTGTAGGATAGTGTTAATGTGTGGGGATCGCTGGTCGGCGCGGACCCGGTGGGCCGAAGGGCCTGTTTCCACTCTGTAACTCTAAATTCTAAACTAAACTCTAGAAAGGCAAACAATGTTGTAAGAAGATTAGAATGCAACAGCAGAGACATCTTGTGGTATTAATATAGGGCCTTTGTGAGACTTCATGAGGAATATTGTGTACAGGAAGATCATTGTCTACATAATGTTTGAAATCAAGGAAGTGTAGCAAAGGTTCACAATTGAATTCTTGGCTAGCGGGATTGATGTGTGAGGAATAAGTATGCAGACTGTACTCTTGAGTTTGGAAGAATGGACAGAAATTGTATCTCACCGAGATTATGATATAACAGGCAGCATATTGTTGTGGACAGATAATTGCCCACCGAGCAGGAAACAGTAAATGGGCCTTTTCTGGTTGGTAAAATGTAATGAGTGGAATCAATGCTGGAGCCTCAGCTTTTATAATTTACTTTACTAAGTGGGGGACCAGCATCACACAGGATGGCTGGTCCCCCAACGCAATATTCCACCTCTCCACCAATTCCAGTATTGGTTGCCAGTGGGGGGGTAGGGGGCTAGTATGGGGGTTGTGGGGTGAAGGGACTGGTTTCCAGAGGGCTAGTATGGACATTGTGGGCCAAATCGATTCTTCGCCTGGCGGCTCAGTCACACAAACATGTTGTGCTGGCAGCTCACCCACTCACGGCTGGCGGGCTGGCAGTTGACTCACGGCTATTCCATGAAATTCCATTTCAAGCAGGGTGCAAGGCCACCAAATTCAAGTGCAGTTTCATACCATTGCAAGGCCACTAAAGACAGCGAGTCATGACCTCTCCCTTCTCCATCTTGCAGAGACTGAGCCATGCCCACACTTCTGGGTTTTATAGTCCGTCCCCCCTCCCACCAGAAGGGGCGTAGCCTTCATGGCGTGATTGACAGGAGAGAGAATCTCAACATTTTTTAAACACTATTAATTCTTTTATTCTTCATTGATGGGAAAAGTCCTGGGCATGTGATGAGCGAAGGGGACTCTGAGTAAGATGGCCAAAAATCACAGTCATACATGGTAGCGTTTTTTCTAAAATCACTATAAAGCGCAAACAGGAAGTGGTGAAGATTAGACTTTTAATTATATAGAAGACGGCAACTTTAATTAGGCAACACAGCTTTAGCATTTCCAAACCAAAGGCAACACAACTTTAGCATTTCCAAACCAAACGCAACACAACTCTAGCATTTCGAAACCAAACATAGAAACATAGAAAATAGGTGCAGGAGTAGGCCATTCGGTATCCCGTACCTGCCTTCTCTCCATACCCCCTGATCCCCTTAGCCACAAGGGCCACATCTAACTCCCTCTTAAATATAGCCAATGAACTGGCCTCAACTACCTTCTGTGGCAGAGAATTGCACAGATTCACCACTCTCTGTGTGAAAAATGTTTTTCTCATCTCAGTCCTAAAAGATTTCCCCCTTATCCTTAAACTGTGACCCCTTGTTCTGGACTTCCCCAACATCGGGAACAATCTTCCTACGTCTAGCCTGTCCAACCCCTTAAGAATTTTGTAAGTTTCTATAAGATCCCCCCTCAATCTTCTAAATTCTGGTGAGTACAAGCCGAGTCTATCCAGTCTTTCTTCATGTGAAAGTCCTGACTTCCAGGAATCAGTCTGGTGAACCTTCTATGTACTCCCTCTATGGCAAGAATGTCTTTCCTCAGATTAGGAGACCAAAGCTGTATGCAATACCCCAGGTGTGGTCTCACCAAGACCCTGTACAACTGCAGTAGAACCTCCCTGTTCCTACACTCAAATCCTTTTGCTATGAATGCTAACATACTATTCGCTTTCTTCACTGCCTGCTGCATGTGCATGCCTACTTTTCATGACTGGTGTTCCATGACACCCAGGTCTCGTTGTATCTCCCAAAGACAAACCAAAGGCAACACAGCTTTAGCATTTCCAAACCAAGGGCAACACAGCTTTAGCATTTCCAAACTATATTTTCAAACCACATTAAGGGCACTGACAGGTCAGTAAAACCACACTCACAGTTTAGTAGACATGTGTTCAGTCTTATTCACAGCTCAGACTGAGAGACGTGACCCTCTCGCTCCCCCATCTTGCAGAGACGGACTGAGGCACTCAACACTTCCGGGTTTTATAGTCCCTCCAGAAGGGGCGTTGCCTTCAGAAGAGAGAATCTCAACATTTTTTAAACACTAATAACTCTTTTATTTTTCATCAATGGGAAAAATCCTCTTGTCCTGCGGGAAGGGGACTCTGAGTAAGATGGCCAAAAATCACAGCCATAAGTGGCAGCGTTTTTTCTAAAATCAATATACAGAACAACAGGAAGTGGTCAAGATCAGACTTTTAGTAATATAGATATTGATGAAGATCGAAAAGTATGCTTAGTCAATTTGGTTTTGACACAAAGCTATGTTGGAAAGTTAAATATCAAGATGACATTAAGAGATTTGAGAGGTCAACAGTTAAGTTAAGTGAGCAGGCAAAAATTTGGCAAATGGAGTATAAATAGGGGAAATATAAAAATGTCCATTTTAGTAGGATTTTTTTTTTTTTTTTTAAAGGCTTACTATTTAAATGGTGAGAGACTGTAAAACCCTGAGATGTAGAAACATTTGGATGTTCCAAAGTATGATTTACAAAAGGATACTTTGCAGTTACAACAAATAATCAGAGAAACAAAGTATAACATGTATTGCTGGGGGGCACGGGGTTGACGATGGAGTTGGGAGATTCTGCTTCAGTTCTATGGAGCAATTATGAGATTACCACTAGAAAATTTTGTGGTGTTTCTCATCCTTTCTCATCCACTCCCGTCACACTAGGGGCAATTTACAGAGGCCAATTAATCTACAAACTTGCACGTCCTTGGGATTTGGGTGGAAACCCATGCAGTCACAGGGAAAGCATGCAATCTCCACACAGAGAGCACCCGAGGTCAGGATTGAGCCAGGGTCTCTGGCGTGAGAGCCAGCAGTTCTACTAGTTGCGCCACTATGCTGCCCAAGATGATGGCACAATCACCCGCAGTGTTTCAAATGTCACCATTAACATAGTTTGCTATCTTTAGGGGGTCTTTGACCACTTTTCCCTGATGACCATCGCTGACAGCAAGCTTCCATTATTGGGAGACACATGGTGCCCGCTTGCATCTTAAACCCACTAATCATAACCAAACCTGCGCAAAACCTGCTCAATTTGAAGCACCGCTTTCAGCTGAGAAAGCTGCCTTTTTTTTTCTTTTTTTTTTTTAACTTTTCCCAACTTTTATTTTTGCTTTTTTGAAACTTTTACATAATAAACAGCTGTTTTTCTTAATCTATTTGATTCCGTCTGGCATCAAGTGAATCCATCGATCGGTCACCGCTCTTAGAATCCGACCGGCCTTCGAACCAGCGTTCCTTGACATGGCTAAACATTTGATGGGTCAATGGGATCGGAACTCAAATGTAAAATTGAGGGAGTACATATACTCTGGGATATACGGTACACACCATAATTGTGACACTCAATTGCACCATCAGTATTTTGTCAGTCAAATGTTAAACAGCAATCATAAACCGGAGTCATGTTTGTGAATATAATATATATATATCTTTGAGTTAGTGTATCAAATGAAGAGGTACGTCTACTGAAACTACTGTGGAATGGGGGCAGGGGGTAGGGGGGAGAGGAAGGGGGGGGGAGTGATTGGGGGATGTTTCATCAGGACCAAGGCACTAGCATCAACTATGATTGTATCGGGGTGAACTAGTATCTAGGAATGTTATCAGCAGTCTTGTTTCCAAAGCAGAATAGAGAAGAGAGGTCGAGAAGCGAGAGTCGGAGGGGAAGGGTGACGGGGGCTTCTTTTGCTTTTTTACGACTGCATTTCTGCCCTCAACATCCATGGAAACCAACAACAGAAAAGTAATCTGGATAAGGAGCTCTCTGACGCGATGTCTTTGGGGGTCCTCACCGCCGCCAGGTTGCGCTTGGGCTGTGTCATTGTAACCTGGTGAATTTTTTTACTGATGCTGCCATCGCCTGTAGGAGAAAGCTGCCTTGGGAGTCTTGTGAGAGATCATTCTTTTAAGTTTGGGCTTTGCATGACCAGAGAACTTAAGTGTGTGTTTGTCGGTTGACTGGCCTCTGGTAAGTGCCCCCTAGTGTGTAGGGACTGGATGCAAAAGTGGGATAACATAAAACGATGGTAAACGGGTGATCACTTTTGCATGACCAAGCAATCCAATCCAATATGGTGAAGGGTAAAAGGCTTCATAGGAATCTGAGGTGTAACATTTTCACACAAAGGGTGGTGGATGTATGGAACAAGGTAGTTGAGGCTGGGACGATCCCAACGTTTAAGAAACAGTTAAACAGGTACATGGATAGGACAGGTTTGGAGAGATACGGGCAGGTGGGAATAGTGTAGCTGGGACGTGTTGGCTGGTGTGGGCAAATTGGACCGAAGGGCCTGTTTCCACGCTGTATGACTCTATGGCTTTCAAACACATGCTTGGTTATTGCACTTAATTGTACACAAGGACACTGATTTGCAGGATTAAGGGAATTGTAGAATCACATACCATGTTTGTACTGAAATCACCGCACCCTGTGCAAATGAGTAATTGAAGCATGCACCCTGCACCATTTTAGCAAATGTTTTCAAGAATCAGCAAAGATTATTAAGATTATTAGCAAAGTAAATTCTTACCCATGTTTGTGTACATGGTGACACAATTTTCATCATTATTTGCAAAATTGGGTTCATTCTGGGCCCAGGCAATGTAAATAACTGGAGAATTGTCTATCCACCTGAGAAATCATAACAAAAATGTCAGTCTCAATAGAAGAGTATAGGTTAGTGGGAGTTCCAATACAGACACAGTTTGGGGAACAGGTTGCTCTGGGGTATCCAAAAATACACAAAATAGAACCTCTACCCACTTTTAGTTTACCTCTGTTCTCCACCACCTATCCCATCATCAACTACATATTGAGTTAACAACTATATCTATGATACCATTGAATTGCCTTTTAAAAGTCTGTAGCAATTTTAGTTTAGTTTAGCTTAGTTTAGTTTCAAGATACAGCATGGAAACAGGCTCTTCAGCCCATCAAGTCCACACTGACCACCGATCATTCGTTCACCCTAGAATTGTGTTATCTCACTTTTGCATCCAGTCCTTACACACTAGCGGGCGATTACCAGTGGCCAATCAGTCTACAATTGCACACCTGAAAGAACCCTTGTGGCCACAGGGAAAACATGCAAACTCTACACAGACACAGAAACATGTTTACTGCCTCTAGTGTGTCCAAGCCCTTAACAATCTTATATGTTTCAATGAGATCCCCTCTCATCCTACTAAACTCCAGAGTGTACAAGCCCAGCTGCTCCATTCTCTCAGCATATGACAGTCCCACCATCCCGGGAATTAACCTTGTAAACCTAAGTTGCACTCCCTCAATAGCAAGAATGTCCTTCCTCAAATTAGGGGACCAAAACTGCACACAATACTCCAGGTGTGGTCTCACTAGGGCTCTGTACAACTGCAGAATCTGTGGAATTCTCTGCCTCAGAAGGCAGTGGAGGCCAATTCTCTGGATGCTTTCAAGAGAGAGTTCGATACTCTTAAAGATAACGGAGTCAGGGGATATGGGGAGAAGGCAGGAACGGGGTACTGATTGGGGATGATCAGCCATGATCACATTGAATGGCGGTGCTGGTTTGAGGGGCCCAATGGCCTACTCCTGCACCTATTGTCTATTCTTTATTGTCTATTGTCATTGATGCCAATTTCATTACCCACAACGGTTACCTGGTTGTATTTACCAACTTTGAGACTTCGTGAAGTCCCAGGTTAGAAGCTGAAGCAACTAATTATGCAGGCGAATATAACTGATTATAGTTTAATTTAGTTTAGTTTAGAGATACAGGGCCTTCAGCCCACCGAGTCCTCGCCAACCAGCGATCCCCGCACATTAACACCATTCCACACACACCAGGGACAATTTTACATTTATACGAAGCCAATTAACCTACAAACCTGGACTTCTTTGAAATGTGGGAGGAAACCGGAGAAAATCCACGCAGGTCACGGGGAGAACGTACAAATTCCATATAGTCAGGATCGAATCCGGGTCTCTGGCGCTGTAAGGCAGCAACTCTACCGCTGCGCCACTGTACTGCCCTTCCCCACTATAAATATCCAATTTACATGGCAATGTCAAAAAAGTCCCTTTCAACGCCACCATGGCGAAAATCCAATTCCAACAACAAGGAAAAGTGAATCTAAGTCACATAAAGCTGGAGTAACTCAGCGGGACAGGCAGCATCTCTGGAGAGAAGGAATGGGTGACATTTCTGGTTGAGATCCTTCTTCAGACAAAGGGTTACTCCAGCTTTTTGTGTCTATTTTCAGTTTAAACCAGCATCTGCTGTTCCTTCCTACACAAAAGTGAATCTAAGTCAGATTTTGAGTTGGATGCATAAATCTTTCAGAATATTTGGCCATACAAAGAAGTATGTGAGGTGACATGGGAAACAAAATATTTTAAATGCAAAGAATGATATCTAAGATATTCAAGGTCAATTATCAAAACATTTACTCACTTTATAACTTTGTCAAGGCCCACAAGCAAGCCTATAAAGTATTGATTGTCGGGACTTTTCAAAATCTGCAAAGATATTTAGGTTATTTCCAAAATATGCAACAATATTAAAAACATGATTCTGACCAATAACTTAAAGAGAAATCCTCCAAAACCAAGTTTACATTACCTGTTTCCATAAGAACATTCTTTCAGAAGCACCGCTGATTATAGCAAGGTCACCAAACCCTTTCTTACAGAATTCCCTTGCTTCATCCCAAGCAACTGGGTCTTGACTAATATAATACTGAGATTCGCCATGTATGATCCAGCCATCTTCGGTTTTTGCAACTGTTGTTCACCGTTCGTAACAAAAAGTATTAGTTTAGAAAATAATGCACTTTTTACTCATTCAGAAATCAATACAACTTTACATGTACAAAATCGATGGATGACATGTGCACCAGTAACAAAGGGCAACATTCAGGGAGCAAACACAAACTGCTGGAGGAACATGCAGGTCAGGCGGCATCTGTGGGGGGAATGGATAGGCAACGTTTCAGGTTGAGACCCTTTTATAGACTGTTTGTAGAAACATAGAAAATAGGTGCAGGAGGAGGCCATTTGGCCCTTCGAGCCTGCACCGCCATTCATTGTGATCATGGCTGATCATCCCCTATCAATAACCCGTGCCTGCCTTCTCCCCATATCCCTTGACTCCACTAGCCCCTAGAGCTCTATCTAACTCTCTCTTAAATCCATCCAGTGACTTGGCCTCCACTGCCCTCTGTGGCAGGGAATTCCATAAATTCACAACTCTCTGGGTGAAAACGTTTTTTCTCACCTCAGTCTTAAATGACCTCCCCTTTATTCTAAGACTGTGGCCCCTGGTTCTGGACTCACCCAACATTGGGAACATTTTTACTGCATCTAACTTGTCCAGGCCTTTTATAATGTTATGTTTCTATAAGATACCCCCTCATCCTTCTAAACTCCAGTGAATACAAGCCTAGTCTTTTCAATCTTTCCTCATATGACAGTCCCGCCATCC
This sequence comes from Amblyraja radiata, assembly GCF_010909765.2. Taxonomy (NCBI): domain Eukaryota; kingdom Metazoa; phylum Chordata; class Chondrichthyes; order Rajiformes; family Rajidae; genus Amblyraja; species Amblyraja radiata. Next base: position 125,875,083 of record NC_045957.1, on the reverse strand, counting down.
CAGGGATCAATCTCGTGAACCTACGCTGCACTGCCTCAATCACAAGGATGTCCTTCCTCAAAATAGTAGTAGGGAAAAGAAAGCTGGAAAAGAGGTAGGGCAGAATGGGATAAAGTCTGGCAAGTGATAGATGAGTGCAGGTGAAGGGGGTAGATGGGTGGAGTAAGTGACAAGGAAGACAATATGGTATCAGATAAAGAGAGGAGTGAAATGTAAAGCCAGAAGAAGGGATGTAGGTGGAAAGAGTCACAGGGGAAGGGGAGAGAGGGGGGATTAAAATGGAAGTGAAAGACTCGGGGATGGGAGGTGAGTGTACAAAGGAGGGTAAAAGAGCAAGAAGACTGGAGAGTTCAAAAGGGAACTGCAGATGCTGGAATATCGAAGGTACACAAAATAGCTGGGGAAACTCAGCGGGTGCAGCAGCATCTATGGAGCGAAGGAAATAGGCGACGTTTCGGGCCGAAACCCTTCTTCAGACTGATGGGGGGTGGGGAAAGAAAGAAGGAAAAAGGGAGGAGGAGGAGGAGCCCGAGGGCGGGCGGATGGGAGGAGACAGCTAGAGGGTTAAGGAAGGGGAGGAGACAGCACGGGCTAGCCAAATTGGGAGAATTCAATGTTAATGCCATAAGGACGCAAGGACCCCAGACGGAATATGAGGTGCTGTTCCTCCAATTTCCGCTGTTGCTCACTCTGGCAATGGAGGAGACCCAGGACAGAGAGGTCGGATTGGGAATGGGAGGGGGAGTTGAAGTGCTGAGCCACCGGGAGGTCAGGTAGGTTATTGCGGACTGAGCGGAGGTGTTCGGCGAAACGATCGCCCAACCTACGCTTGGTCTCACCGATGTAAATCAGCTGACATCTAGAGCAGCGGATGCAGTAGATGAGGTTGGAGGAGATACAGGTGAACCTTTGTCGCACCTGGAACGACTGCTTGGGACCTTGAATGGAGTCGAGGGGGGAGGTGAAGGGACAGGTGTTGCATTTCTTGCGGTTGCAACGGAAAGTGCCCGGGGAGGGGGTGGTGCGGGAGGGAAGGGAAGAATTGACGAGGGAGTTGCAGAGGGAGCGGTCTTTGCGGAAGGCAGACATGGGGGAGATGGGAAGATGTGGCGAGTGGTGGGGTCACGTTGGAGGTGGCGGAAATGGCGGAGGATTATGTGTTGTATTTGCCGGCTGGTGGGGTGAAAGGTGAGGACCAGGGGGACTCTGCCCTTGTTGCGTGTGCGGGGATGGGGAGAGAGAGCAGTGTTACGGGGTATGGATGAGACCCTGGTGTGAGCCTCATCTATGGTGGCGGAGGGGAATCCCCGTTCCCTGAAGAACGAGTATTACATTACAAACCCACTGACTCACATGGCTATCTGGACTACACGTCTTCCCACCCTGCCCCCTGTAAAGACTCCATCCCCTACTCCCAATTCCTCCGCCTACGCCGCATCTGTTCCCAGGATGAGACATTTCATACCAGGGCATCGGAAATGTCCTCGTTCTTCAGGGAACGGGGATTCCCCTCCGCCACCATAGATGAGGCTCACACCAGGGTCTCATCCATACCCCGTAACACTGCTCTCTCTCCCCATCCCCGCACACGCAACAAGGGCAGAGTCCCCCTGGTCCTCACCTTTCACCCCACCAGCCGGCAAATACAACACATAATCCTCCGCCATTTCCGCCACCTCCAACGTGACCCCACCACTCGCCACATCTTCCCATCTCCCCCCTTGTCTGCCTTCCGCAAAGACCGCTCCCTCCGCAACTCCCTCGTCAATTCTTCCCTTCCCTCCCGCACCACCCCCTCCCCGGGCACTTTCCGTTGCAACCGCAAGAAATGCAACACCTGTCCCTTCACCTCCCCCCTCGACTCCATTCAAGGTCCCAAGCAGTCGTTCCAGGTGCGACAAAGGTTCACCTGTATCTCCTCCAACCTCATCTACTGCATCCGCTGCTCTAGATGTCAGCTGATTTACATCGGTGAGACCAAGCGTAGGTTGGGCGATCGTTTCGCCGAACACCTCCGCTCAGTCCGCAATAACCTACCTGACCTCCCGGTGGCTCAGCACTTCAACTCCCCCTCCCATTCCCAATCCGACCTCTCTGTCCTGGGTCTCCTCCATTGCCAGAGTGAGCAACAGCGGAAATTGGAGGAACAGCACCTCATATTCCGTCTGGGGTCCTTGCGTCCTTATGGCATTAACATTGAATTCTCCCAATTTGGCTAGCCCGTGCTGTCTCCTCCCCTTCCTTAACCCTCTAGCTGTCTCCTCCCATCCGCCCGCCCTCGGGCTCCTCCTCCTCCTCCCTTTTTCCTTCTTTCTTTCCCCACCCCCCATCAGTCTGAAGAAGGGTTTCGGCCCGAAACGTCGCCTATTTCCTTCGCTCCATAGATGCTGCTGCACCCGCTGAGTTTCCCCAGCTATTTTGTGTACCTAAGAAGACTGGAGAGGTTGGAGACAGTGGGAGAAATGGATGCGCACTAGCGGGAAAAAGAGCAGAGTAGGAGGCTACATCTTGAAATTGAAGAATTCAATGTTCATACTGGTGGTTCATAAGCAGAATACGAGTGGAAAGGAGTTACTAAAGTATCATAAAACATTAATGATGCTTCTATTTGTTGTCAGTTATCTGATATCTCCATAGCATTTTCTGTGACACTCCTTCGTAATAGATAAAGATCTAAAAGTAAATGTTTGTCTTCTGCAGAGACCGTTCCCTCCGCAATTCCCTGGTTAACTCGTCCCTTCCCACCCAAACCACCCCCTCCCCAGGTACCTTCCGCTGCAACCGCAGGAGATGCAACACCTGTCCCTATACCTCCGTCCAAGGACCTGACATCCTTTACAGCCGAGGTAGAGGTTCACTTCCACCTCCTCCAACCTCATCTACTGTATTTGTTATTCCAGGTGTGGGCTCCTATATATCGGCGAGACTAAGCGCAAGCTCGACCAACGTTACCCTGAACACCTCCGCTCAGTCTGTCTAAACTACCTGATCTCCCGGTTGCTAAAATCTTTAACTCCCTCTCCCATTCTGATCTTTCTGTCCTGGACTTCCTCCACTGTCAGAGTGAGGCCCAGCGCAAATTGGAGGAACAGCACCTCATATTGTGTTTGGGCAGCTGACACCCCAAGCTATGAATATTGACCCTTGCTTTCCCTCTCTCTCCATCCCTCCTCCATCCTAGTTCTCCGACCAGTCTGACTGTCCCCGATTAGATTTTAGCTCTGTATGCTTCGTTGTCAACTTCCCCAAGCTAACAATGATCCATTGTACATTTTTCTTGCACTTCATCCCTTCATGTCTCGTTTTCACACCCTACCCTTTCTTATCTCTGTGTCTCCCTCTCCCCTGACTCTCGGTCTGAACAAGGGTCTTGACCCGAAATGTCACCCATTCCTTCTATCCAGAGATGCTGCCTGTCCCGCTGAGTTACTCCAGCATTTTGTGTCTATCTACATCCGGTTCTATGTTCTACATCTCTTTGAATCCATCGGCCCTTTATGGACTTGTCACGAGGTTTGAGCTTATCAGTTGTTTGCTCTAATGGATGTCACTGTGGGGAATTCACAATGATTAGCTGTAGAAATAAAAGTGAGATTCTTCATTCAATCAGATTGAAGAACTCTCTCCGAGACTCACATTGTACAAATCAGGAAATAAGGGACAGGAATAATTGTATTTAAATCATTGACTCAGGAAACTAAATAACGATTGAAATATTGCATTTGGATGTGAATAAAAGAAAAAAAACATTTAATGAATCAATTTTTGACAATTTCAACAGTTTGGCACCTTGGACAGTATGGATTAGTTGGGCCGAAGGACCTGTTTGTGTTTTGTTTAACTCCATGACTCTAACATAGCAATTTGAGAGTGCAAAGTGTTACATGAAAAAGAAATCACAATAAAACAGCGATAAGGCCACAGATGGATTATTGAACAGAGTTCTGGTCACCACATTACAAAGGGAGGTGAGTTTGATGTAGAAGAGGCTGAACAGATTCACCAGTATGATACCCGAGATGGAGTGCCTTACTTCGGAAGAGAGACTACATAGTTGTCCTTGTTGCAGAGTTGGCCCAGGAGCCATGTGACAGAGCAATGGCAATTACAAACATTATAGAACAGATAAACACCAGGATTTCTTTTCCCTGTGGCAAAGGTATCTAAAACCTGAAGGGCAGAGGTTTAAGGAAGGGAGGAATACTTTTAGAGAAATAAATCTAGTCACGCAGATGGACCAAGAGTTGATAAATGGGACACAAAGTGCTGGAGTAACTCAGCAGGTCAGGCAGCGTCTCCAGAGAACGTGGATAGGTGACATTTTTGGATCGAGACCCTTCTTCTGACCCTTGCTAAATGGGATTAGGAGAGAAAGGTAGTTTATGATTGGCTTCGACATGGTGGGCCAAAGGACCAGTTCTGTGCTGCATGACTATATCAACCTACAACATTAAAATGATAATTTTACTCACCTCCAACAGTTTCAGTTTTAGATTCAGGTATTACATTTTTTCCTAGGGAATCAAAAGATTAAATTATTAATAGTTAATAGCTGATAATATGGATAGGAAACTTATAGAGGGATACGAGTCAGGTACAGGGAAAAAGGACGGCTTGGTTGGGAATGTTGGCCTGCATGGGCATGTTAGGCAGAAGGATCTGCTTCCATGCTGTATGAGTCTATGACTATAATAGATAATTAACCTTGGGAATGCAATAGAGACTCTTATTTTTATTTTCTGGGATTGGCACATTCATGGTTTAGATTTTACAGGTCATAAAACCATAAGACATGGAAGCAGAATTAGACCATTCGGCCCATCGAGCTGCTCTGCCATTCGATCATGGCTGATCTATTTTACCATCTCAACCGTATTCTTCATCGTCTCCCTGCAACCTTTGACCCCCTTACTAATGTCCTCTTGTTTGAAGGGAAGGTTCAAACAAGAGGACATGATTTGAGAATTAAGGGACAAAAGTTTAGGGGTAACATGAGGGGAACTTCTTTACTCAGAGAGTGGTAGCTGTGTGGAATGAGCTTCCAGTGGAAGTGGTGGAGGCAGGTTCGATTTTATCATTTAAAAATAAATTGGATAGGTATATGGACGGGAAAGGAATGGAGGGTTATGGTCTGAGTGCAGGTAGATGGGACTAGGTGATAGTAAGTGTTCAGCACGGACTAGAAGGGCCGAGATGGCCTGTTTCCGTGCTGTAATTGTTATATGGTTAATTAATAACCTATCAATGCCTGCTTTAAAAATACCCAATGATTAGGCCTCCACAACTTGTCTGCAGCAATGAATTCCACAGATTCACTACCCTCTGGCCAAAGAAATTCCTCCTCATCTCCATTTTAAAGATATGCCCTTTTATTCCTAGCAAGTGCCGTCTGATCCTGGACTCCCCCACTACTGAAAACATCCTCTCCACATCCACTCTATCTAGGCCTATTACTATTTGACAAGTTTCAACAAGATTCCCCCTCATCCTTCTAAACTCCAGTGAATGCAGGTCCAGTGCAGTCAAACTTTCACAATATGTTAACCCAGTCATTCCTGGGATAATTCTCGTAAACCTCTGGACCCGTTCCAACGCCAGCACATTCTTCCTCAGATACGGAGCCCAAAACTGCTCACAATACTCCAAATGCGATCTGACCACTGCCTTATAAAGCCTCAGCATTACGTCCCTGCTTTTACATTCCAGTCCTCTCGAAATCAATGGTAGCATTGCATTTGCTTTTCTTACTACCGATTTGACTTGCAAATTAAATTTTTGGGAATCTGGCACCAGCACTCCCAAGTCCCTTTGCACCTCCAATATCTGAATTCTCTCCCCATTTACAAAGTAGTCTATGTCTTTATTCCTACTACCAAAATGCATGACTCCACACTTTGCTACGCTGTATTCCTACTACCATTTCTTAGCCCACTCTCCCAACCCGTCCAAGTCCCTCCGTAGTGTCCCTGCTCCCTCTACACTACCTGCCCCTCCACCTTTATTCGTATCGCAGCATCTTTTTCTTTTCAGTGTCTTGTATAATGTTACAGTTTTGTTGTCGTGTGCTGTCTGTGTCTATAGTATGTGCCCACCCGAGATTATGCTGCAAGCAAAGGTCACTGGGTTATTTGTCTAGTTAATGCCATGCAGTCTGGGGTATGCTCTCTATCCCACTGTGTTCCTCCAGTTCTCTGTGTTTTTCTCAAGATTCCAGCATCTGCTGTTCCTTGTGTCTCTATTTATTTTCAGTTTTCTATTTGCAATAGAAGCATGTAAAATAAGAGCAGAAGTTGGCAATTTGGTCCATTGAGTCTGCTCTGCCATTTAAAGCGTGCTTGGCTAGTAAGATCATAAGATATGGGAGAATCAGAACAGTTGGCCACTCAAGTCTGGTCCGCTATTCAATCACGGCAGATCTATTTTACCCTCTCATCCTTATTCTCCTGCCTTCTTTGACACCCTTACTAATCAAGAACCTATCAATCTCCGCTTTAAAAATAACCAATGACTTGGCCTCCACAGACATTTGTGGCAATGAAATCCACCACCCTCTGACTAAAGAAATTCATCCTCCGGACTTTCTCCAATGCCAACACATCCTTCCTCTGATATGGGGCCCAAAACTGCTCACAATTTTCCAAATGTGGTCTGACCAGTGCCTTATAAAGCCTCAGCATTATATCCTTGCTTTTATAGTCTAGTCCTCTTGAAATAAATGCTAACATTGTATTTGACTTCCAAGTAAACAACATCCACTAACTCTCCTTTGTCTATCCTGTTCAAAGAATTTCAACAGATTTATCAGGCAAGATATCCCCTTAACAAAACCATGCTGACTTCGGCCTGGTTTATCACGTGCTTCTAAATACCCCGAGACCTCATCCTTATAAATGGACTCCAAAATCTAACCAACAACTGAAGTCAGGCTAAGCAGCCTTTAATTTCCTCCCTTTTGCCTCACTCCTTTCTTAAACAATGGAGTAACTTTTGAGATTATTCAGTCCTCTGGGAAGCATTCCTGTCTCATAAAAGATCACTTCTAATGCCTACACAATCTCTACGCCTACCTCTTTCAGAACCCTGTGGTGTACTCCATCTGGTCCATGTGACCTATCCAGGTTTAAGCACCTTCTCCTTTGTAATAGCAACTCCACTAACTTCACTCCCCCTGACTCTTGAATGTTGCTGGTGTCGTCCACTCTGAAGTCTGACGCAGAAAACGTCTTCATTTCTTTGTTCTCCATTACTACTGTACAGTATCATCCTCCAATGGTGCAATGCCCACTCTTTCCTCCTTTTTATGGAAGTGCAGGGAATAGAGGGATATGGATCTTGTACAGGCAGGAGATCAATTTAACTTGGCATCATGTTCAGCCCAAACACCTTAGGCTGAATGGCCTGCCCCTGTGCTGTACTGTTCTATATTCTATGTTACCCAGCCAAGCCAGAGGAAATATGCTATCGATGTCCAACTTGTTAAGCTTTGTCGGAATTTTGAACCTTCCAAGCAGATTGCCTCTTCCTTCCCTGAATGCTCTTGAATACAGGCCTTATTGACTGACCTGACTCTCCTCATAAAACAAACCCATCATTCATGAGCAGCCGGCACAACCTTGCACTACCTTTTTGGCAGCGTATCTCCTCTTAGTTAAAGAGACCAAAAGGTGGTCCAGAAGAATGTGTAAACTTTCTACGTCTTTCTCCTATTTTAATGAAAGTGTTCATCTTAAAAGACATTCCATCTTCATTAAAACCAATGGGAAATGGGGAGGTGGGAGTAAGAGGACACAATATATCATAGATTTTGGGTTTGCCAACTACAAAGATATAACTGTAAGTATCTTCCGCATTTTTGCATTCAGAAGTTTTGGCCTTCATCGAATTTTATATTTAATTCTATATTTTGTGATGAAAGTTGAGAACGCATTCTTTAATATTTGCCTCTCTTAATTTTGCATATCCAATCACGTAAGGCTTCACAATGTATGTCGTTCCATCGCAAATGATCTGTGTTTGCTTCACCACAGTTCTCAACGCCACGATGATTGTTCGGTTCTCCAGCATTCCAGTTCTCATAGCTTACCTACAACAAACATAAAAATAACGACAGTTTAACTGTCTGAATATATAGCAACAAAACAGGTTCTGTGCTGAGACCTCTGCTGTATGCTGATGGGTTGGTTAGTAATGCCCCTGTCCCATTTAGGAAACCTGAACGGAAACCTCTGGAGACTTTGCGCCCCACTCAAGGTTTTCGTGCGGTTCCCGGAGGTTGCAGGTGGTTGCTGGAGGTTGCATGTAGTGGAAGCAGGTAGGGAGACTGAGAAAAACCTCCGGGAACCTCCGGGTACCTCCAGGAACCGCATGGAAACCTTGGGTGGCACAAAGTTTCCAGAGGTTACCGTTCAGGTTTCCTAAGTGGGACGGGGGCATAAGTTTGCAGATGACGCCAAGATTTCTGGGGTCATAGATTGTGAGGAAAACTGTCAAAGTATACGGTGGGATATCGATCAGTTGCAGAAATGGGCAGAGAAATGGCAGATGGAGTTTAATCCGAGCAAGTGTGAGGTGTCGCCCTTGGGGAGGTGACGTGTCTGTGGTAAATATACATTTAAAGGCACGACTCTTAACAGCATTGTTATACAGAGGCTCTTGGGGCAGGCACGGTATGGTGGAGACGCCCCTCAAAACAAGGGAAGGTATCCCACGCCAGGGGGCCACATGAGTGGCACGGGTGGGGGACAGACTTGAGAAATGTATAAACTGTATTGAACAAGGTGTAGAGCCTCCGAAAATGTTGGATGATTTTTTTTCGCACGGTTCACGTATTGTATATATTTATTATTTTAATAAAGTCTATTTTGAAATTAAAAAAATAAATAAAAATAACTTCCTGAAAGTGGCAATACAATTGGACAAATAAGGCAGAAAGCATTCTTGGTCAGGTCATTGAGTAGAAGAGTCAGAAAGTCATGATGTAGCTTTATAGGACTTTGAACGTATGAACTTATGGGCAAAACCTGAAGAAACATGATTGCCATGTGATGATAATTGGTGTAAAGACAGTTAAAGAGCTTTCTCTGGCAGTTAGATCACGGTGTAAATACCCTATTAGAAACTGTGCTATTCCATAATACTTAAACCTATGTGGCATGGAAACGGACCCTTTGGCCCTCTTGGTCAATACTACTTCAATGTCTTTTAAGTGGAACTGTGGAGTACGGAAATCATAATGTGAGTAGGTAAGTAAAATTCAAAACTCTCCAAATCATCGCTATTAATGAACTTTTTTAAAGCCTTAAACTTCTGAAACTGAAAAATGCAACCTAAGATATACAAAACATATCAACTAAATACAATGACATAATATGGTGCAGTCAAAGGCATAATGATCATACGATGGTGCGGTGACACAGCTGTAGATACAACGCCAGAGACCTGGGTTTGATCCTGACTATGGGTGCTTATCTGTACGGAGTTTGTACGTTCCCCCCGTACGTTTTCTCCGAGATCTTTGGTTTCCTCCCACACTCCAAAGATGTACAGGTTTGAAGGTTAATTGGCTTAGTGTAAATGTAAATTGTCACTAGTGTGTGTAGGGTAGTGTTAATGTGAAGGGATCGCTAGTCAGTGCGGAATTGGTGGGCCCAAGGGCTTGTTTCTGCACTGCATGTGATCCATATTCCTCCATTCCCTACATAACCATGTGCCTATCCAAAAGCCTCTAGTCTAAGCCAAGTAAATTAATCAAATTGAAATTGATTGCTCAATATTATTGAACTGCACTTTTTAATTCAGTTTCTGCACTGTATCTCTAAACCTGCTGCCTTACAGTGTTGGACCCTTGTTCAATCCTGAACTCAGCAGATGACTTGTGGTATTTGCATGTTCTCCCCGTAATGCCGGGGCCGTAAATCGCCCCGCGCGGCCTAAAATGGCCGTGGGACTTAGCATCACCCGCCTGGAGCTTGGACATCGGGAGAGAAATTGAGAGCAGGGCAGAGAAAAGACTTTGCCTTCCATCACAGTGGGTTCACTGTGATGGATGTTTGTGTGAACTTAATTGTGTGTATGTCTGTAGGACATTGTTTTTGTTTGTATGGCTGTGGAAACAAAATTTCGTTTGAGTCTCACTGGGGCTCAAATGACAATAAATGTGTATTGTATTGTATTGTTGTAATGCATGAGTTTCCCCCTGTGCCCTGATTTCCACCCATATCAGAAAGACATGTGGCTCAATAAGTTATTACACTGCTGTACAATGCACCCCAGTGTGTGGGTGAGGGGTAGGGTAGAGGGGTTATGGGGGGAAGGCAGGAGAATGGGGTTAGTAGGGCAGAGTAGACTTGATGAGCTGAATGGCCAAATTCCACCCCTAATACTTGTGAACTTATGAATCTGAGGGGAGTTGATGAGAATGTAGAAAGAATAACATGTAGGATTGGTGTAGATGTGTGTTTGATGGTCTGCACAGACTCAATGGAGACAGGTGGCTTGTTTCTGTGCTATCGCTAACACTTTACCAGCTGTAATGTGAGTAGTGAACTGTTTTAGAATTCTGAGATAGAAAATCACTTCAAATCATGCACATTTATTCACATGAAAACAAAACTCTTACTGGACTGCCATCACTCCAAATAAATCCAGAAGTTGGGCCAGGCTTATTTATTCCGATCCACAAAGGGAAAGAAGCGAAAGTTGACCTGCGTGTATTAAAAAGAGCAGTTCAATAATATTATGCAATCAATTTGAATCTGATTAATTTACTTGGCTTAGCCTAGAGGCTTTTGGATAGGCACATGGTTATGTAGGGAATGGAGGGAAATGGATCACATGCAGGCAGAGGAGATTAGTTGAACTTGGCATCATGGTCGATACGGACATTGTGGGCCAAAGGGCCTATCCCTGTGCTGTACTGTTCTACGTGCCATGTTTTAAGATTAGATAGAAACTCAGAACCATTTGTCCACAAATAATTGTGAAGCTACCCATGAGTTCTCATGCAAAGGGTTCTGAGAGATGAAGAAGCACAATTTGAAGGGCAACCTTTGGGGCCCTGTCCAGAAAAAACGCCTTTTGCCTTTTTTTTAAATCTATTATCATCACCACGTAGTTGTTTAGTGAGTTCCATGAGGAAGATGTGACCCTGGATGTGATGGGGAGCACGAGGTATTCCTCTCAAGATATTCTTGAAGAAGTGAATAATTCTATCACATTCTGCCCCTCTCCTAACCCAACTCCCAAGCACATCTGTTCTCCGTTGGATCAAATATTTATCCCAGAAAGATGCTCAGGCATTCGAGACGCGAAGAATCTCCATGTGAATAAAAAGTTTAGTTTGGAGATAAAGCATGGAAACAGGCCCTTCGGCCTACTGAGTCCATACTGACCGTCAATCACCCATTCACATTAGTTCTATGTTATCCCACTTTCGCATGAACTCCCTGCATACTGGCGGCAATCTACAGAGGCAAATTAATCTAGAAACACGCACATCTTTCGGAAGTGGGGGGACATTGGTGCACCTGGAGAAAACCAACACAGACGTAGGTAGAATGCGCACAACCCACACAAACAGTACCCATGGTCAGGATCGAACCCGGATCTTTGGCACTGTGAGGCAGCAGTTGTAACACTGTTCTGCCTTTCTCTGAAACTTGATCTTTATTTCTCAAATTGCAGCAATAATTCCATGCCTCCCACTGCTGGTTCCCCAATCATTATGAAGTCATAAGGAATAGGAATAGAATTAGGCCATTCGGCCCATCAAGTCTACTCTGCCCTTCGTTCATGGCTGATCTATCTCTCCCTCCTAACCCCATTATTCTTGATTAGTTACATCAGCAAAACCAATAGTAGTTTTAATTTTATTTGCTATTAAGTCTCTACTTCACCTTCTTTACAATAGTTGAGTATATTTGAAAGTTATGTTTGAAGTAAAATGTTGAATTCCAACACAATCAAATAGCTTTGTAACTCCTAATAAGTTACTGGTAAAACATTTGGAAGGTGTGGTAAACAGTAAATACGTACACAAGTTGATTCCAGATGAAATCAGTTTCAGCGCTATCCTGGATGCTCATTAGATCTGCTCCTCTGCTGTGACAGTAATCACGTGCTTCAAACCACGATTTCCTGAAATGTGGCGCTTTTATGAAAATCTGAATGGGAAAAGGTGCATCGTATTATTCATCAGATACCAGGCAGATAAAGGCTAACAATAAAACTCAGCAAAAGGCTCAAAGTTGAAAAGTGGTTGAAAATGAATCCTGCAAAGAGGCTGAAGTCATACTAAGCAAGTTAAAGCAAGCCTGAAGAAAGGTCCTGACCCAAAACATTGCTTATCCAGACATTCTCCAGAGATGCTGCATGGCCTGGTGAATTAGCAAAAGCAAATCTTTTTGCTTAAGATTCCAGCTTCTGCAGTTCCTTGTGACTAAGTTAAAGGACTTTTGGTTGGATTTTTCACATGCCCAATAATTATGGTGCTTTTGCTTTCTCTCCAACTGTTTTACAGAACCTGTAGCATGTTGTCTGTGGCAAATCACCGTCCCACTGCAGGCATTGCACACCTTGCAATGTATTCCTTAGCATTACATATTGTAAATGGCTCGATTGTAATCATGTATTGTCTTTCCGCTGACTGGTTAGCACGCAACGAAAGCTTTTCACTGTACCTCGGTACGTCTCACTTGACGATTTTTTCGGCGACTGCCGGCGTCATATCAGGGTCGCCAAAAGATTTTGAACATTTCAAAATCCAGTGGCGACAACAAAAATGTTGCGACACTTGAAAAAAACACCACTCGTCAATACGTCATCACGCCGCGTCACCGCCGCGTCATGCCGTGTCACGCCGCATCACGCCGCTAATTTTTGGGTGACCTGATACGTCAGTCAATTTGCCAGCAATCGCCAATAAAATTGCCAAGTGGGACAGGCCCTTAAACTAAACTGAACTAAACTGAGAATGAGCAGTTTTCCCATCATCATCCTGTGGTGGATGGAGCATGCTGGAGGATAACTCCTCTTGTATACATCATTAGTTGAAGAAACATTTCAGCAAAAAAAAATAGGTGGGTTAATTAGTCAAATAAAGAACAGTAAGAGAAATAATAGATTTAATCGAATAAAAAGAAAGGGAAATTAAGATAAAAATGAAACTAACATTTCTGGAATAATTTGCTGTCCGCAGGAAAAAGACGGTGCATTCTCAGTTACAGTGGTTAATTGATAATGCATTAACAACTTTTGTTAAAATGATACCAAAACTTCACTATCTCATGTTACCTGTGCAGCAAGTTTAAGTGGGCAATTAACGTGCAAATTCTGGGGATTTTTTTAAATAACAGTAAACTAATGGTGAGGTTTGTGTGAACCAAGATTTTGAGTGGTGTAAATCATGTGTGAAGTTAGAGCCATACAGTGTGGAAAAAGACCCCACAGCCCAACTCATCCATGCCGACCAATATGCCCCATCTCAGCAAGTCCCATTTTCCCGCATTTGTCCCATAACCCTCTAAACCTTTCTTATCCATGGACCTGTCCAAATGTCTTTTAAGTGCTGTTTTAGTACCTCCTCTGCTCAGGTCCTTCCATATAATCACCATCTAAGTGAAAAAGTGATGGAGTGGCAGTAAGTCAGCTAATAAATTTTGTGGATTCAAAACTCTCAGCATATTTTTCAGGCCTCTTAATCTACCGTCTGATATAGACATGATTAATGGTGGAAATACAGATTAAAATGACTTGTTGTCACAAGACAGATACTAAACAGATAGCACAAAGTGGCATCAACATGCAGACAGCCAGCTGCCACAGTACAATCCTTCCCCGAGATGCTGAGAGCATGGATTCGGACCATTTCAAAGGGATGAATGGTGTCCATATGAAAGACCATATCCTAATCCCCATTACTGTGGGATTCAGCCACTGTGATGAATGCTGGAAGATCAGGCAATTGCCGGAAAGAGATTACCGGAAAGAGATTAGGCTGTCTGAAAGGTGGGAGCAGGAGGGACAAGGATGAGAAGGTATAGAAGAGGTTGTGAATTTGGTCAAAAGGAGAAAGGAATTACACGTAAGGCTGAGGAAGGTGAAGTAGACAGGGACTTGGAGGAATGCCTTGGCCCTTTGGCCCACACTGTTTGTGCCGAACATGATGCCAAATTAAACTGATCTCATCTGCCTGTACATGTTTCATATCCCAGTCATCCCTGCATTTCCATGTGCCGATCTAACAGCCACTTAAAGGACGCTATTGCATCTGCCTCTACTATCACCGCTGGAATTTCAAATCCATAACTCCCTGGAAGTAGCAATACCAGATGACAGAATGGTAAAGAATGTGTATGGTAAGCTTGCCTTTATTGGTTGGGCTATAAGTGTAAGAGTCAGGAAGTCATGAGGCAGCTTTATAATATGTTGGCTGGGCTGCATTTGGAATATTGCGTCCATAATTGGTCACCCGATTATAGCTTGTATTGGAGCCGACCTTGGAGAAAGCAATTCTGGATTTAGTGTTATGTAATCCACTGTCATCACTGCTAGTGTATCTTTCCAGTCAACTTTGGCCAGCTCCTCCCTCATGGCCCCATAGTTCCCTTTATTCACCTGCAACACTGACACCTCCGATCTACCCTTCTCCCTCTCCAATCGTAGATTAAACCTGACCATATTATGGTCACTGCCTCCTAATGGCGCATTAACCTCAAGTTCCTGGATCAAACTGGATTTGATAAAGGAACTTGAGGTTAATGCGCCAAATCATTGATGTATATTGTAAATAGCTGTGGTCCCAGGCTCGGTGCTGGGACCACAGCTATTTACAATATACATCAATGATTTGGATGAAGGGATTCAAAGTAACATTAGCAAATTTGCAGATGACACAAAGCTGGGTGGCAGTGTGAACTGTGAGGAGGATGCTATGAGAATGCAGGGTGACTTGGACAGGTTGGGGGAGTGGGCAGATGCATGGCAGATGAAGTTTAATGTGGATAAATGTGAGGTTATCCACTTTGGTATCAAAAACAGGAAGGCAGATTACTATCTAAATGGCATCAAGTTGAGAAAAGGGGAAGTACAACGGGATCTGGGCGTCCTTGTTCATCAGTCTATGAAAGTAAACATGCAGGTACAGCAGGCAGTGAAGAAAGCGAATGGCATGTTGGCCTTTATAACAAGAGGAGTTGAGTATGGGAGCAAATAGGTCCTTCTGCAGTTGTACAGAAAAACACCTGGAGTATTGTGTGCAGTTTTGGTCCCCTAATTTGAGGAAGGACATTCTTGCTATTGAGGGAGTGCAGCGTAGGTTTACAAGGTTAATTCCCAGGATGGCGGGACTGTCATATGCTGAGAGAATGTAGCAGCTGGGCTTGTACACTGGAGTTTAGAAGGATGAGAGGGCATCTTATTGAAACATATAAGATTGTTAAGGGTTTGGACACGCTAGAGGCAGGAAACATGTTCCCGATATTGGGGGAGACCAGAACCAGGGACCACAGTTTAAGAATAAGAGGTAAGCCATTTAGAACGGAGACGAGGAAACACTTTTTCTCACGGAGAGTTGTGTGTCTGTGGAATTCTCTGCCTCAGAGGGCGGTGGAGGCCAGTTCTCCGGATACTTTCAAGAGAGAGCTAGATAGGGCTCTTAAAGATAGCGGAGTCAGGGGATATGGGGGGAAGGCAGGAACGGGGTACTGATTGGGGATGGTCAGCCATGATCACATTGAATGGCGGTGCTGGCTCGAAGGGACGAATGGCCTACTCCTGCACCTATTGTCTATTGTCTATAGGAAGGATGTTGGAGAGGAATCAGAAGAGGAACCAGAGGAACCAGAATACTGCCTGGATTACAGGGTAGTAATTAAAAGTTAAAAGAGTTGAACAATCTTGCATTGCTTTCTCTGAAGCGTCAGAGGCTGAGGGTTGATCTGAAAGAAGCTTATAAAGTTATGGAAGCCCTAGACAGGGTAGACAGTTAGAATCTTTCTTGCGGGTGAAATACCAAATACTTGAGGGAATTGCTTTATGATTAGTGGGCAAAAGTTCAAATGAGATGTGTAAGGCAAGTTCTTACACAGAGAGTAGATGCCTGGAATACGTTGCCAGAGGAGGTGGTGGTAAGTAAGATAGTATAACATTGAAGAGGTTTTTAGATAGACAGGAAATGGAAGGATATGCATCACATGCATGCACAAACATTTGATTCTCTTGACATCTTTGTACAGGCAAAAACCCAAAGATGAGTGGAAATAAAGTTTGATATCCCTCAAGGAGGTTCTCAGCTGCTGGGTTACATTTTAAATGTAGTCACTTTTATATTGTA
Source organism: Amblyraja radiata (assembly GCF_010909765.2). Taxonomy (NCBI): domain Eukaryota; kingdom Metazoa; phylum Chordata; class Chondrichthyes; order Rajiformes; family Rajidae; genus Amblyraja; species Amblyraja radiata. The sequence goes on along the minus strand of NC_045957.1, from coordinate 125,858,753 downwards.
GGACATCAAGGCCACAAATCTTACCTAAGCTTTAATTAAGCCATGAACACAAAATCTTAACCCAGTGCAAAGAATTTAACAGGGTGGCACAGTGTACATCAGTCGAGTTACTGCCTTACAGCATCAGGGGCCCGGGTTCGATCCTGACTACTGGTGCTGTCTGTATGAAGCTTGTACATTTTCCCTTTGACCACATGAGTGCTCTCAGAGCACCTGCTTCCCATAGCAACCAGGTGTTCCGGTTTCCTCTCCTACTCCAAAGACGTACAGGTTTGAAGGTTAATTGGCCTTGATTGTCCCTAGTAAATTGTCCCTAGTACGGAGGATAGTGTTAGTGTGCAGGTGATCACTGGTAGACTCGGTGGGCCGAAGGACCTGTTCCTGCAATGTATGCCTAAACTAAATTAAACTAATGCCCCTGTCCCACTTAGGAAACCTGAACGGAAACCTCTGGAGACTTTGCGCCCCACCCAAAGTTTCCGTGCGGTTCCCGGAGGTTGCAGGTGGTTGCCGGAGGTAGCAGGTAGTGGAAGCGGGTAGGGAGACTGACAAAAACCTCTGGGAACCTCCGGGAACCTTGGGTGGGGCACAAAGTCTCCAGAGGTTTCCGTTCAGGTTTCCTAAGTGGGACAGGGGCATAAGCTCAACAATTCCTCTCGACTCAAGTGGGGCCATCACCCAAAAACTCAGCTCATTCAAACTCACCAAAGTGGGGGAAAGGCTTCCATTTGAATTGCAGCCTACTTTTCCAAAAGCAGCACAGACAAGCAGGATCGTGCCAAGCTAAGTTTAACAAGATGGCACACAGATCTAGTCATTACATACAAAACCTATTAAAGGGTAAGATTTAAATCTTGTATCTGACTCACTTGATAGCAGTATTTGGAGTTTTTATACGTTTTCCACTGGGACGAACAAGTTGCTGGAACAGTTGTTGGAATGACTGGAGGAGATGTGGCACCAGCTGCCCAGGTCCTGCAGATATATTTGGCTTTGCTATTACAATCACGAACATCCCATAACCCAGCAGCACGTCCAGTTGCAATGCCAACACATCCAGTGTTTCTCCCTGCAAATGATATATTATATTTCATACTTGCAAGAAAATAACTTCCAATATGTAAAAAAAATTCAAACAAATTAAACCAATGGATTACGGTAAAAATAATTGTTAATTTAGTGAAGGCCATTATATCTAAATGGTCCAATTTTAATCCATGTAGATGTGTCCGTCTGGAGATATGATCATTCACACCAGATCTGGAATACTTTATTTTTATGTAAAACATTTATCCTACTGGTACCAACCAGTCAGAGCTCTGGAAGAAGTCAGCGGATCAATTAGCATCAATGGAGGATAAATCAATGGAGTGTAAATCAATGCGTTGGGTCAAGACCCTGCATTAGGACTAAACCCTCACTGAGTTCTTCCAGCAATTATGTTTGAGAAAGAAAGAACGAGTTATCTAAAATAGGTGAATTTGCTATTAACACCAGAAGGCTGCAATTATTTATTTAGGTTGTATTGAGCCTCATTGTAAAACTGCAGGAGGCCACAAAGAGAAAGATCTGAGTGGGAGTGGGATGAAGAATTATAGGCAACTGAAAGCTCAAGGTCATTACAGCTCCACTAAGTGATCAACCAAAGGCACACAAAAATGCTGGAGAAACTCAGCGGGTGCAGCAGCATCTATGGAGCGAAGGAGATAGGCAACGTTTCGGGTCTGAAGAAGGGTTTTGGCCCGAAACGTTGCCTATCTCCTTCGCTCCATAGATGCTGCTGCACCCGCTGAGTTTCTCCAGCATTTTTGTGTACCTTCAATTTTCCAGCATCTGCAGTTCCTTCTTAAACACAAGTGATCAACCAATCTGTGTTTGCTATCTTTGATGCAGAGGAGTCAAATCCATGTAAACACATGGTCTTGAGTATCCTCCAGATACTCAAATTTGGCTTGGCAGGTCAATTGGCTTCTTGTGTTGGTGAGTGGTGACATTGGTAGGAATATAGGAAAAATATGGTACAGGGAAACGTAGTGGGGAAATGGCAATAATCTGTGAGTGAGCATGAAGCAAATGGGCTGAATGGCCTCATTCTATGCTGCAACTTGGGTCTTCATAGGAAGTTAGCTGTGTGCATTGTCTGCCACTTTTCGTATTTTACAATCATAACCATAACTCAAAAATATACTATGGCTTGCATTATTATTTCCTGCCTTATAATGGTAATAAATAAATTGTCCAACAGGATGCCATTTGTTCTTATTGCCCACCTGGCATGTTAATGTTCCAGTGCGTAAATGATACTGGCTTATTGTTCACTGATATGAAGGTCCCTTCATTATTTGTATCAGATTTTATTCCAATCCAAAAAGATGCTTCAGGCCACAGACCAATTACGCTTGTCAGGAAAGCTTGCTCAAATCTGAAAAGGAGAAAAGTTATAAAACAATAAAGAATATAGTTGCTATGCAATAAGCAAGAAAGGGTTTTCCAAAAGCAGGAGTGCCAGGTCAAATCTTAAAATGGAATTAAATCTTCATGGAATTAAACATCACAGTATAATTAGTATTGGTATATTATTCCCACTCGTACCGAGATCCAGTGAAAAGCTTTTGCTTGCGTGCTAAATAATTAAATCGGATAATGGTAAACATGAGCACAATCAAGTCACACACAAATAGATAAAGATGAAAATAACAGATCGATTAAAGAGAAAAATACCAGGGTGCAGATTCTGAGGGCGGAAAACCCGGGGGGGGGGGGGGATAGGGGGGACATAACTCAGTTTTGAGAGGTGGGGGACATCTCCCCAAGTTTTTGTAATCCGGATTTTTAAACCCGGTGAAATCTCCGCTTTCCGCGAGACAGTGGGGGTTGGACTGCTGATCGAGGGCGCCGATTGGACGAGAGAGACGTCGGTCAGCAGGCAATGGGTGCGGGACATGATGATTCAGCGCGATCATTGGAGGAGGGAGGAGTGGGGGGGGTGGGACTGAGGATAGAGCGCGGTGATTGGAGGGGGGAGACGTGGCACAGACCTGCGCCTCATCCACAGCCAGGATCGATCCCGGCCGGGTCCCCGGCACTGTCCCGAGTGCCCCCCCCCACCCCCCCCATGGGTGGCCAGAGAGGTCGGGAGTCAGACGGGAGCTGTACCCCCAGGCCCACAGCCAGCGCAGAGAAGCAGCGCTAAACCCAGCTCAACTCTGCCTGTCCCGCCAGGTTAACCTGCCTGGGCTTACGGGAAATATGGCCAGCGTGGAGAAGCAGCGCCGGTATCCCGACAGTCCAGGCATGGCTGTCGTTAACCCGGCGAGAACAGACAGAGTTGAGTTGCATTTAGCGCTGGATTGAGCCTCCGAAGCCTCTCGCGTGTATGTGTGAGTGTGCGCATGCGCGCGCGGCTGCCAAAGAATTGTGTCCCCCGGTCCCCTCCATGTTTTGATAGCAAGTTCCGTGCCTGAATAGTTCTCAACATTGCATCTCTCCAAGCAGACGTGAAGCTCACCGTTTGACCTGTTTTTACAAAATGTTAAATGGTCAGCTCGACATAGACTACAAGACCTACACCAAACCCAAACCAATTAGGAGCAGACGAGGGCATTCGATCCAATTTGTGATCCCAGCTACAAAGACAGATGTATACAGCAATTTGTTCTTCCCCCGCACAATTAAAGCATGGAATAATCTCCACCCAACTATAGTTACCCAACCAGATGCAACTAAATTTAAAGTAGCTCTTTCTTCCCAATAACCCTTTCTGGCTTAATCCCTCCCTTCACCACCTCCAGTTTAAATTCCATTTGGAATATTTTGGAGGACCAAGAAACCAAGAACAAGAACAGCACCACAGTTCCAAAGAGAAAGTCCAATCACTGCGATGAAGTAGGTTAGAAGAATGGCAATAATCCCTACGTTATGGAAGAACTGGTCAGAAGCTTGATAGAGGGAGAGAAAGTGTTCCCGAATCTGGCGGTACATGCTCTCAAGCTTTTGTACCTTCTGCCCAATGGAAGCATGGCGAAGTGGGAGTAACAGGGATCAGACCAAGCGCTGGCTTGGCGAATGCTTCGCCCAACACGTCCGCTCAGTTCGCAATAACCAACCTGATCTCCCGGTGGCCCAGCACTTCAACTTCCCCTTCCATTCCGAATCCGACCATTCTGTCCTGCACATCCCCCATGGCCAGAGTAAGTCCCACCGCAAATTGGAGGAGCAGCACCTCATATTTCACTTGGGTAGTTTAAACATTGACTTATCCAATTTCAGGTAGTCCTTGCTTTCTCCCGCCTTCCCCTCCCCTTACCAGCTATCCCACAGCCTACAGCTTTCTTTTCCCCTCCCCCCCCCCCCCCCCCCCACCCCACCCCCCATCCCCACACATCAGTCTGAAGAAGGGTCTCGACCCAAAACGTCGCCTATTCCTTCGCTCCACAGATGCTGCCTCACCAGCTGAGTTTCTCCAGCATTTATGTCTACCTTAATTACATTAGCTGCTTTCCCAAGGCAGTGTGAGGTTAATGATGAGGAGTCTATGATGGGAATAAATTAATTTGTTCTTTTTTGCCTATACGAGTTTAACATTAGGTTTACCCCACTGTTGAAGATCTTTTAAAGGCATTTCCATGTGTTCATGCTGGATAGTTATATGGATGGGAAAGGAATGGAGGGTTATGGTCTGAGTGCAGGTATATGGGACTAGGGGAGATTATGTGTTCGGCACGGACTAGAAGGGTCGAGATGGCCTGTTTCCGTGCTGTAATTGTTATATGGTTATATGGTTCATAGAAATAAGATAATCTTTTGGTCAGCACAATTTTGGTCAGCATAATCTTCAGTGAAACCAGACATCGCCAGTGGAGCACAACACACAGCAGATGGAAACCAGACATCGCCAGTGGAGCACAGCGCACAGCACATATAGTATTATGTCTAGTGGTTAAATAATTGGATTTGCATCCAGAAATCTACACCAGAGACTTGAGTTCAAAATAACATTTGAAGAATTTAAATAAATTTGGAATGAAAATATTTTCGCTGCAACGACGGATTTAAACCGTCTGTCACAAAAACACATCTGGTCACCAATGTCCTTCCAGGAAGGAAATCGGACATCTCTTCCTGTTCTGGCCCATGTCCGAGTCCCACCACTGTAACTCTTAATTGTCCCCTGAGTTCAGTGGCATTTAGAAATGCACAATAAATGCCAGAGACAGCAGATGCTGGAAACTGAAGAGAGAGCCGAGTTTTTAATCGTCACATAGTCATCTGTCCCGAATTGGAACAATGAAATTCTTATTCAGATTTTTACCATTTCGCTAGCGATTTCACTTTAACATTTGCTCATCCACTCCTCATTAAATTTAGTCTTTTTCTGTACACATTTTTCATAAAATCCTCCCCCCCCCACTCACTAATTTTTTCGCCTCACGCTGGGCACTTTCTCATCGCGTGCCCCGCGCGACCATAACGGCTGCTGCCGCCCGGCTCTCCTCCAAAAACACCAATATTTCTACCATTTTGCTAGCGATTTTACTTCCTCCACTCTACCCCCCCCCCCCCCCCCCCCCCGCCCCCCCTGGACCCCCGGCTGCTTTTCGCCGTCCTCGATGGCGGCTCACAGGCTTGCACTGTCCGAAAATCCCGCGCGCCAACGGCCTGTCGGCCCGCAGGCGCATTGAGGGCGTACGCAGCGTCTCGACGGGCATACGCAGCGTCTTGACGGCGTACGTCTAGCGCGTAGCGGTGCGCGATGACGTCAGGCCGCCCCCTCCCCTTGCAACTGCGCCTTGCGGGAACAGATCTGCACTTGGTCTAGTATAGATATATAAATGTGGCAGAGACAGAGACAGGGAGAAAGGGTTGACATCCTTACGAGAGATAAGATGGGAAGAGATGAAGGTTGCTGTGGAAGTCCGTAGGTTTAGAGTAAATGTCAGTGGACAATTTATCTCATGATTGGATAGCTAATCTCCTGAGATGGAGAAAGAGAGATCAGAAAAGGTAGAGGTGACAGAAATAGTCTAAGTAAATTTGAGTGAGGAGTGGAGGTTAGAGGCGGTGAAAAATTTGATGAGATCTGTATGAGTGCAGAGAGCATCAAAACCATGGAGAATGAGTTTTACTTTAGTTTAGTTTAGAGATAGAGCGCGGAACAGGCCCTTCAGCCCACCAAATTCGCTCAGGCCGAACATTAACTATCCTACACATACATGGAACAATTTACACTTATACCAAGAATACAAATCAAAGCCTACAAACCTGCACATCTTTGGAGTGTGGGAGGAAACCGAAGATCTCGGCGAAAATTCACACGAGATTTTCTTGTTCTCGGGGAGAACATACAAACCCTGTACAGACAGCATCTGTAGTCGGGATCGAACCCGCATCTCTGGCGTTGTAAGCTTTGTAAGGCACAAACTCTACCGCTGCGCCACCATGCCGCCCCGTTAGCGAGTGGCACGAGGAGGTTTGGAACAAGGACTATTTCACATAGCCATCGAAAAGGCAGACATAATCAGAAAAAATATTGATGAATGGATACCATTAGCTGTGATAAATTGATTTTCATCAACTATTAACATTTCTTGACATTTTTGTATATTCGATAATGATTTCAAAAAGATTTAATCGTTACGTGCAACGTGTTTCTTTGTAGTTTTGACGTAAAGTTGCCTACCTTCCTTGAACGTTAACCAGAACTGCGTCGTCATTTTGACACTGCTTATTTGCATCGTCGAATGTCATTATAGATGATCCAATCAGATAACAAAATGTCTGGTACCTCTTCCAACCCTGTAAATAAAAATCCACATATGGTCCTTTACATGGAACTTAATGCACAGGAGACATTGAGCAACAGGAGGTGTGAATTTGAAAAGGCACAGTTTTATTTTGCCAATTAGTTTGCTGCTGACACGAAGGAATAAGAGCCAGGCAGCAAGCCCACTGAATAGGGCTAGCTGGCCAAATGAAAATAATAGCAGGAAACTTGATCTGTTCTGGTCCAGCTGTGTTAATATGTTACCAACGGCCAACGTTGCACACTTGACACCTCACAGATTTTCTTTATTGGCTTTGAGTGGTGGAGGCTTCCTTCGATCAGCTTTCTTGTTGTTGATTGCTAACCAGAGAAACCCTCTGGAAACCCGCGTACGAATTGGGTGATTATATGGTGTTCCTGCAAGATTGTGAATGATTGAATAACATGTAACTCCATACACAAAGATGGAATATTGCAACAACAGCTGGGCCCCATTGAAATGACAAAATGGACAATTCCATTTGCTAGTTCTGCTGAAGGCGCATTGATCTAACTGCTCCCACCAAAGATGCTGCTTGACCCATGGAGTATTCCTTGCACTTTCTGTTCTTATTTCAGATTTGCAGCATGTGCAGTATGTATCCTTTTAGTTTCTGTTGAATTCTCTATACATCTCTTCGAGAAACGCACCCTGAAAAATCTCTGCTCCTTTCGCAGTATCATATAGCACTGAACCATTCCTTCAACTCATCTATTCCATTGGTTGAAACAATGGAATTTCTATTTGTCCATTTATTTTATGTACACTCAATGCTTTCTGTCTCCCTTCTTGTTTTTGATGTTGTTGACCTAACCTCATTTCCAGCATCATATCTTTCTTCAGCTTCAGCTTACTACACATGGATTCCAGTTTTTACATTTCTGATCCAACCTTTATTGCAGGTATGTTCAATACCAATCCAACTCAACTTACAAATTTGCAGACAACAGCACAGTAGTGGGCCAGATATCAACTAATAATGATACGGAGTACACGAAGGAGATTGCGAACCTTGCTACCTGGTGCCAAGACAACAATGTAGGGTGGCACAGTGGTGCAGCTGGTAAAGCTGCTGCCTCACAGCACCAGAGACCAGGGCTCGATCCTGATGTCAAGTACTGTCCGTGTGGAGTTTGCATGTTCTCCCTGTGACCACATGAGTTTCATCCAGGTGATTGGTTCACTCCCATATCCCAAAGATATGCAGGTTTCCAGTAGAATTGACTGTTGTAAAATTGCCCCAAGTGTGTAGGGAGTGGATGTAAAAGTGAGATAACATAGAACTAGTGTCAATGGGTGATCAATGTTCAGTGTGTACGCGGTAAGCTAAAGGGCCTGTTTCCATGCTGTATCTCTAAACTAATGTCAGCAAGACAAAGGAGATTGTGATTAACTTCAGGAAACAAAGCACTACACGTAACCGGGTATACATTGATGGCACCTAAGTAAATATGATTGAAAGCTTCAAGTTCTTAGGAATTAATATCACCAGCAATTTGTCCTATTCCAGCCACTTTGAAGTGCATGAACTCCTCTATTTCCTTAGAAGGCTGAGGAAGATGGTCAAGTCCTCGACAACCCTCATCAACTTCTACAGATGTATGGTGGAAAGCATTTTATCGGGATAAAAATACAGTAAAAAGTCATTAAAATGTCCAGGGCAGCTGATTTAAGTGGCCAGTGCCAGAGTTATTAAATTGTCAGTGCAAAGCAGCAGAATCAGGTGGAGTGACTGACATCAGTCTGAAGAAGGGTTTCGGCCCGAAACGTCGCCTATTTCCTTCGCTCCATAGATGCTGCTGCACCCGCTGAGTTTCTCCAGCAATTTTGTGTACCTTCGAACTTCCAGCATCTGCAGTTCCTTCTTGAACACAGGTGGAGTGACTGTTTAGCAGCCTCACAGCCTGTGGAAGGAAGCTGTTTAACAGTCTGGTTGTCCGGGCTTTGATGCTACGGTATCTCTTGCCTGATGGCAGGAGATCCAGATGTGTGTGGAGGGGGTGCAGTTTGTCCTTAGCTATTCTCAGAGCTTTTTTCAGACAGCGGCTCTGGAACAGTTCTTGTACCGAGGTTAGGGAGACGCCAATGATCCTCTCTGCTCCCCTCACTACCCTCTGCAGAGCCTTCCTGTCCGAGCAGTTACAGTTGGAGTACCACGTGTTTATGCAGTATGTGAGTACAGACTCCACCGTGCCCCTGTAAAAAGTCCTGAGGATGTTGGTGGGGAGTGAGCACTGTTTGAGTTTCCTCAGGTAGTGCAGTCGCTGATGGGCCCGTTTGACAATCCCAGCATTGTTCCTGGACCAGGTGAGACTGTCTGTAATCTGCACTCCGAGGAACTTTATGCTCTCCACTCTCTCCACCGTGGTACCACTGATGTTGAGGGGTGTGTGTTTTGGCTGCGCCCTCCTAAAGTCGTCAATCATCTCCTTTGTTTTGTCGACGTTTAATGCTACATTGTTGTTGCCGCACCAGTCCACTAGTTGTTTCACTTCATCCCTGTACATTGATTCATCATCTCCGCTGATGAGTCCCACCACTATTGTCATGGTTTGGGAACAGCTCCATCCAAGACCTCAAGAAATTGCAGAGTTGTAGACGTTGCCCAGACCATCATGCACCCAACTAGAAATTTGAAAATGAATACCTCTAGATACAGAGACAGCTTCTTCCCAGCCGTTATCAGGCAACTGAGCAGTCCTCTCTCCAATGAAATAGCGGTTTACCTCATTTTTGAACTTTCTTTAATTGAACTTTACTGGACTTTATTTTGCACTAAATGTTATACCCTTTATTTGTATCTGTATACAGTGGACAGCTTGGTTGTAATCATGTATAGTCTTTTTGCTGACTGGATAGTATGCAACAAAAAGCTGCACTGTTCCTCAGTACACATGGCAATAATAGACCAAACCTATTTAGTGCTGGATGATTAGCTATTCTCAACACATTCAGAGACCTTTGTTTAATTCTATGTATAATCATATGTATTCAGTTCTCTCTACAACCACACTTACTCTTTCTCTCAAGCCTGCCCGTTAACTAAAGACTGTTTCCCCTTCTTTAAGACATGAAAGAGCACAAAGTTCAACAACGTTTAAATTCTATTATTCACCCTGTCCTTCTCTCTCGTCCGTTTCCTCCGTCTGATCTCTTCCCTCAGTTTTACACCCTTTTGGATCTTCAGTATCCTTTCTGATCCACTCTGATTCTAAACACCCGTTCTGCACCAGAATGATGTTAAGGCTTCAATGTAAGATGGATTTGTGGGTGTAGTTCGGGTGAGCGACTGCAATGAATTATGTAAATGGTACACATTTACACCCCTGTGTGTGGGCCAATGGTGCTGGGAAATTTAAAAAAAAAACACAATTCAATGAGATTGTATGTTATTAATGGTGACGATGCTTTAAGATGTCAGGAGGTGAGTCCAGGATAGCCCAGATTTCAATCTGCTCTACCACACCTTGTACTTAGGTGGCTGGAACAATTTAGCTTCTGATCACTGGTGACTCACAGAATACTGATGCTGAAGGGACTTGACAATGGTAATGCACTGAATGTCTCTTTTTTAGATGATCATTGTCTGATACTATTGTATCGCTATTAGTTTCTTATTGTCACATGTACCAAGATATAGTGAAAAAGTTTGTTAGCAGGTTATTCAGTAAAACACTACTATACCCAAGTAAAAGCAAACCATTCACAAGTACAACAGGCAGAGGATAAGTACCAGAATGCAGAACATAGTGTTACCATGTTATCACATTACAGGTACAGAGAAAGTGCAGAGAAAAAAAGTGCAAGGGCTTCAATGAGGCAGGTTGGGAAATCAGGACTTAGATTATGAGCGAAGTGTTTAGTAGTTTGATAAGAGCGGGGAAGACGCTGCTCCTGAACCTGGTGATAAGTGCTTTCAAGGTTTTGTATCTTCTGCTTGATGGGAGGGGAGAAGATAGAATGACCAGGGTTCTTGATTATGTTGGCTGCTTTCCCGAGGCAGCATGAAGTGCAGATGGATTTAATGGGCCACATCCACAACTCTCTGCAATTTATTTTAGTGCTGGAACTGTTGCCAAATCAAAGCATCTGATAGGATGCTTTTTAGGGTGCAACTGTAGAAGTTGGGAATGGTTGTTGAACAGGTCAATCTTTTTTAGTCTTCTGAGGATTTGTTGGCATTAATGTGCTCTTTTTTGGCTGTAGATTTAGTGTGGCTGGGCCAAGATAAATTATTGGTGAAACTCATGCTTAAGACGTTGAAGCTCTCAAGTTCAAGTTCTCTTCAGCATCTTCTCTTCAGCACCTTTGATGCTGACTGGAGCATGTACACCACCACTTTTCCCAAAGTCAATAATTAGCACTTCCGTCTTGCTGACATTGAGGGAGAGGTTGTTGGCTTGATGCTATGTTCCTAAGCTCTCTATTTCCTTCCTGCACTCTGTGTTGTCATTGTTCATACTGCGGAGTGAATGTTTCTTGCCATTCATCAGCCCATGCCTGAATGTTGTCTAGGTCTTGCTGCATTCAGCCATAGACTTTTGCATTTGCTGAGGCATTGTAAAGAGAATTGAGTATTGTGAAACCAATCCACTTTTAGACTTTATGAAGAGGGAAAAATTATTGATCAGATCATTACATCTGGCTTGGCCCAGGACACAATCATTGATCTAAAACATTAACTCTGTTTTATCTCTGCATATGTTGCTCATACTCTGAGTATATCCAGTACTTTTTATTTCCTTGTATTCCAGTTGTGGGTTTAGACTGTAAATTACTACATTTTACCAGATTTAATGAATCAAATTTGGACAATACCAACTTATAAATACAGAATTTGGAGATCAATTTTAGAACATGGCATGAATTCAATTATGTGTTAAGGAACTATCTTAATGTTATTGTAATTTTAAATTAAAGTTTCAAGACGGAAATACTAAAAATAGCTTTACTTCAAAGCTGAAAGCAGATACTATAGTAAGTAGATGAAGTGCTGACTTAATTCTTCCTGTTAGGGTCAATTAATTTTGATGTATAATAAAACCAAACAACATCTACAATAGCATTTCTATAAAAGGTAAATATGATTTGAAGTCCAAATGGCCAGCTGGCAATCTTATCAGCGGCAATATGGTAAACATGTCAAATTTTTTGGCAGTCCTAACTCTTTCGTTACTAAATTAGTTCTGTCTTTCAGCACTTTGATAAAAATCCTAAATATGTTCCTGAAAATTTGCTGATATCTGGTACATTTGAGTTGAGGTGTTTCAACCAATGGTTTATCCCCATTCCAGAGACAATAAATCCTCAGTTAGTTCAACAGTTATGAACGGGGGATAGAACCGTTGTGTATTACAGAATACTAATTGAGACAAATTGAGACTACTGAGTCATAGAGTCACAGAGTTGTACAACACAGAAATGGGCCCTTTGGCCCACCATGCCCATGCCAACCTTTAAGCCCATCTACTTGAATAGTCAGAAGGTAGTGAATATGTGGAATTATTTGCTACAGATGGCGTAGGAGGCCTAGTCAATTGATATTTTTAAAGCAAAGATTGACAGATTCTTGATTAGTAAGGTTGTCAGGGTTTGTGGGGAGAAGGCAGGAGAATATGATTGAGAGTGAAAGATAGATTAGCAATGATTAAATGGCAGAATAGACTTGATGGGCCAAACAGCCTAATTCTGCTCCAATAACTTATGAACATGAATATGGATTGCCAGTATTAAGACTGTATCTGTCTATGCCTTGTATATTTAAGTACCTGTCTAAATATCTCTTAAAGAAAGTATCTAACTCCACCTCCTCTTCTCTCACTGAGTTCCAGATATCAATGAGCGTCTGTGTAAAAAGCTTATCCCCCAGTTCCCCTTTAATACTCCTTCCTCTCACCTAAAATCTATGATCTCTTGTTTTCGATACGCTTCCATGGTAAAAAAAAGATGTTGATTGACTACACTATCTATGCATCTCACAATATACATTCTGCTTGAAGATTAACAACATGCTCGAAGATGTTCGTTGATCTGCCTGAACCTTCTTGCAGGTATTCCAAAGCAATGTGCGCTCCACAACTGAATGATTCAGAGTGGCACATTGCAAGGGCAGCACTCACTGCTAAGAGACACATCGTCACAAAGTCTCTCTAGACAAGGACAATAGTTTATGGCCCATTCACCATTGTACATCGTGGAGTTCCATTTAAAACCTTTTTGAGTAGGAAGGAACTGCAGATGCTGGTTTAAACCAAAGATAGACACAAAAGGTTGGAGTAACTCAGTGGGTACTTTTGAGATCTTTAGTCATGGGAGGTATGTACAAGAAGTCCTGCTGATAAAAGATCACATTTTTTAAAGTGCTGGAACTTCAGCTCTGACTATTATAATAGTTAAAATTTAGTTTCCAATATTTCATTTATCACATAATAAATAAAATTACAGTAATATAAAGAAGAGTTCAAATTATCCACCTTCCATCTATCATATATTGCTTGTTCAGGTTTCTATAAAGTTGGTCAATATGTTGAGTTAATGGAAAATACTTTTAAAGTTACCAACCTCCAGCCACGCCCCGAGAGATTGAAAATGGGCCAGGAGGTGGTGTCCAAAATGATTTTTTTTAAATTATGGAAAATTCCGACAAGTTGTTGAAACGATTGATGTGCAAGTTTCAGCACGCAAGGGGCAGGCAGGTAGACCAGTAGGTGCATTCAATGTTGCCATTGTGAAACTTTTCTTTCATGCTTTTGATTTTGTTTTCAATGATTACATTTGATTGTATTTAATGCTTTAATTTTGTGATTAATAATCTACAAAGCCAAAACAAAATGTTTTGAAATCTCGAATCACATTGACAAAACAAATAGGGTAGCTCGGTGGCGCAGCGGTAGAGTTGCTGCCATACAGCACCAGAGACCCGGGTTCGATCCTGACTATGGGTGCTGCCTGCATAGAGTTGGTATGTTCTCCCAATGACCTGCATGAGTTTTCTCCGGAATCTCCGGTTTCCTCCCACACTCCAAAGACGTACAGTTTTGTAGGTTAATTTTCGTGGTATAATTGTAAACCTGTCCCTAGTGTGTGCAGAGTAGTGTTAGTGTGCGGGGATCGCTGGTCGGCACCGATTCGGTGGGCCAAAGGGCCTGGTTGTGTGCTGTATATCTAAATTAAACTAATTCATTTCATGCTATCTTAAAATATGGGCCTTAAGTCCAAATATTTGATCAATTTTTGTCCACGGATGAAACGGTTCGGGAGCCACTGGTCCAAACATTTAAAGTGGCATCAGATTTATCATTTTATCAGTAAAAGTTTTATCTGACCTTCTTGCATCCTTCTTCTGCAGGAATTTCGAGCGCCTTCCCTGGTTTATTTGGAGGTGGTTTGCATTTACAAATATATCCATATTCCATTTCACACAGCTGATCTGCCCAATAGCCATTCTGGAAAATACATAAATATGTTATGCAATTTGTTATTGATAATCATTTTATCAAAAGACAAATTTTGTGTGTGTGTGTGTGTGCATGTGTGTTATGTTAGACATAAGAATAAATTAAATTGGACGTATACGGAAATAGATGTGAGGGTGAGGCCACAGCAGGAATATCCATATCACTGGCCCAACTAGTCCATCAACACCTTTCACAAGTATATGTAGAAACAAGGAACTGAAGTTGCTGGTTTATCTCTGGAGAAAAAGGATGGGTGACGTTTGGAGTCGGGAACCTTCTTCAACCCTAAACGTTGCCCATCCATTTTTCTCCAGAGATGCTGTCTGACCCACTTAGTTACTCTAGAACTTTGTTCTCTAATTTTCACAAAAATATGTATAGTATTGTGTGTGTGTGTGTGAGAGAGCCAGAGATTCATAATGAGATAGATACACACACAGACACACATACACACATACACACACACACACACACACACACACACAAAGTAAAAAAATAGAGAGTGAGACAGAGTCAGAGTCAGAGAAAGAGGAAGACAAACAGTACGACAGATAATCCGACAGAGTAAAACGCACCTTGTTTACAGGAAAATTGCAAGGGGGACGTGAACCAGACAGAGTAATGCAGGGGCTTGAGTAAGAGATAAGATTGAATGACCTAATTGACCTTTCCCATTTTTAACAAGAACATCCTTCTCCTCTGGGCCTCCCCAATCAAGATCTGCAGCAATGCATTCAATAAACTAGGGGAAAACTCCCGAAGCCTCAAGATATCTCTCCAAGTTGGCTTCTCTTGTAGTCTCCAGGAAAGCAGGAGTTAATCAGGCCTTGAATGCTAAACTTGCCGTTGTCAGGTTCAGCAGCTGCATTGACATTTAAATCATGATACACAGCAATTAGCCTAAAAGCTATCTACCAAACTTTTACCTTGGGTTCAGGCATTTCAAAACAGCAAAGCATGCATTCTGCATCTGTTTTAACAATCTGGTCAAAGTAACTGCTCTTGCTCGCACTCGCTCTCGCTCCCACTCCCCTTCCCACCCACCTCAAATAAATGAGACACCTTCCCTTTTATGTAAACCAATCGTTTGCATATTTAACTTTCAACAAAAAAACATGCATTTCTCTTCCGTTGCCTCATTCTCTTTTACACTTTGGAATATCCATTACATTGGACATTTATTTCTGTATCTTGAAAAGTCTTTGCTTATTGTATATCAGCTTATGAGAAGGAGTGCATAATATAATATGAAAACTGAACAGATTGTATTGCCACTCTCACCGTTGTATTCATCATGACACAGTTCTCATCCCTATTAGTTAAATGGCTTGGTTCTTGATAGCTCCAAAAAGTATAGGTCACAGGGGATCCATTTGACCATGAAAACAGCATTGATGTCTTAAGATCATTCAATCCAAGCCACACCACATCAATGGAAGCTGTAACAGAGCAGAAAAAATAATATGGTTTAACTGATGTAAATCGATTCCGATCATGGAGATTATCCTGAAATATGTTCTCCTTTGTCATACACCTATGACACTCATGTTCCCCTGAAAATGTATTCATGAGATACATCATGTTTTCTCCCCACCTCCAGCTCATACTGAGATGCCTGTGCATCTGCTCCTGCATTTGTATAAGAGTGCAGTTCCAGCAGTATACAGTGCATTCAGAAAGTATTCAGACCCCTTCACTTTTCCACATTTTGTTACGTTACAGCCTTATTCTAAAATGGATTAAATTCTTTTTTTTTTATCATCAATCTACACACAATACCCCAGAATGAAGAAGTGAAAACAGGCGTTTAGAAATGTTTGCAAAGTAATTAAAAATAAATAACTGAAATATCACAATTACATTAGTATTCAGACCCTTTGCTATGACACTCAAAATTGAGCTTAGATGCAACCTGTTTCCATTGATTATCCTTGAGATGTTTCTACAACTTGATTGAAGTCCACCAGTGGTAAATTAAGTTGATTGAGCATGATATGGAAAGGCACACACCTGTCTATATAAGGTCCCACAGTTGACAGTGCATGTCGGAGCAAAAACCAAGTCTGAAGCCAAAATTATTGTCCGTAGACCTCCGAGACAAGATTGTGTCGAGACACAGATCTAGGGAAGGGTATAAAACAATTTCTGCAGCATTGCAGGTCTCAAAGAGCATAGTGGCCTCCGGCATTCTTAAATGGAAGAACGTAGGAACCACCAGCACTCTTCATAGAGTTGGCCGCCCAGCCAAACTGAGCAATCGGGGGAGAAGGGCCTTGGTCAGGGAGGTGACCAAGAACCCGATGGTCACTATGACAGAGCACCAGAGTTCCTCTGTGGAGATGGGAGGACCTTCTAGAAGGACAATTATATCTGCAGCACTCCACCAATCAGGTGTAGATTGATGGCAATAAATGTTTTTTTTAATCCATTTTAGAATAAAGCTGTAATGTAACAAAATGTGGAAAAAGTGAAGGGGTCTGAATACTTTCTGATTGCACTGTATTTTAAGCATTTTAAGCTTCTAGTTTCCGGGTGCTCAGAGAGAGAGCAAACAAAAAGACTAGTGAATCTTTGGAATTCTCAATTCAGCAGAGTTGTGGACACTAAGATCATCAAGGTTATTTAACAAGCAAGTAGATACATTTCTGAACGATTAGCAATTTGAGGGCCATGGGAAACTGGCAAAGAGATGAGGCCTGGGGTAATCAAAGGTTCAAAAGGTTATTTATTGGTCACATACACCTAGGTGTAGTGAAATGCTTCTTGCCATTTTGCAGCACATAAAGAAAGAATACAGACATAACATTAATAAGAGATTTAAACATAAAGAACATCCCCCCACAATGGCTCCCACCATGAGGGAAGGCACAAAGTCCAGTCCCCAACCCCAGTTCACCTATAGTCGGGCCTATTGAGGCCTCCACAGTTGCCTCTACGGAGGCCCGATGTTCCTGGCCGTTCTCGCCGGGTGATGGTGCTCCGGCGTCGGGAGAATCCTCACAGCGGCTTGGGACACCTGGAATGGCCGCTTCCGTACTGGAGGCCGCGGCTTCCGAAGCCAATAAGGCCGCGCCGGATGGAGCTCCACAACTGGTGATCTCGTCGCGAGATCCCAGGCTCCCGATGTACAGTTCAGCGCCGCTGCCCGCGGCTGGCCACTCCACAGTCCCGCAGCTCCGCGATGTTGTTCCCGGCGGTCTTCAGCTCACCGGAGCTCCAGCGCGGCGACCCAGGCAAGGCATCGCCCGCTCCACGATAGCGCTCCAGCGCTGTGCCGCCGCCGAAGCCGAGGTTCTGGGCAGTGCCCGACAGGAAACGCCGCTCCAGGCCCGCTGGTAGGCCGCGAGGACGGGTCGAAGCTGCAGCCCGGAGAAAAGCTGCCTCTCCGACCAGGTAGGGACCCTGAAAGGTAGTTTCCCCCTTCCCCCCCCCCCACCCCCCACATAAAAAAGTCTAGAACTCCAGAAACAAAAACACTTTAACTAACTAAAAATAAGAAAAAAAGATGAAAAGACGGACAGCTGCTGGCTGGGCAGCCGCGCACAGGTCAGCGCCCCCACGCACACAGGTCAGCGCCCCCAGCACACAGGTCAGCGTTTGTATTGAGTGAAAAGGCAGGATTCAGGGATGTGGTCTACAACTGTTCCTATTCTCCTATGTTTGTATATCACTTAAAAAACATTGTGTAGTTTAGTTTAGTTCAGAGATACAGTGCGGAAACAGGCATTTCGGCCCACCGAGTCCGCGCCGACCTGCGATCCCTACACACTAACAGTATCTTACACACTCTAGGAACAATTTACACTTATACCAAGCCGATTAACCTACAAACTTGTACGTCTGGAGTGTGGGAGGAAACTGAAGATCTCAGAGAAAACTCACGCAGTCATGGGGAGAACGTACAAACTGCATACAGACAGCGCACATAGTCGTGGTCGAAGCCGGGTCTCTGCCGCTGCAAGGCAGCAACACTACCGCTGTGCCACCGCGCTGCCCTGAGGTAGAGGTCTTCTTCCAGCCCTTGGGTACATAGCAGTTCATGTAGTTGCCTCACAGATATACTGTATGTGACCATGAGCATTTCCCCTAGGTGTTCCAGTTTCCTCGTACATCCCCAAGACATCCTGGTTGGAACAATATCTGGATATTATATGTTTTCCTTGGTGTAAGTGGGTCAAAAGATGTCACGAGTGTTTATTTGTTTTATGCACTGGATATGAGCAAGAACAATGAAATCCTACTTACTGCAGCTTTACAGGCACATTAGATGCACCAAAAACAAATAGGAGACTCAGGGAAGACTCGCCATATGCGATACAATAGGTGATTAAGAAAATGGTAGAGGAATGGAATTGGTGGGATTGCTCTGAGAGTCAGCATAGACTCGATGGGCCATATAGCCTCCTTTATGTTATCAAGAAAAATGGGATGGAACAGATGTCTACAGTGACTCCAGGAGACGATTAAAAATGAAGTGAAGATTTAATTTTTAATAGATGGCAGCTCCCTCCACCCTGCGGGAGATGTTCAAGGATTTAAAGCCTTCTGCAATCACACTTCAGCCTATCTTGGTAGCCCAAAGCATACGCTGCATACTATCTAGGGACGACAGCCAGCGTCTGCCATTCCATCATCCCTGAAAATAAGCTTATTAGCACATACATTAAGGGCCTGTCCCACGAGCATGCGACCTGCGGCAAGCGTGACCAAACCGGAAGCGGGGGCCGCGCGGAGGTTGAGTGAGTGCGGTGAAGTTCGAGCGAAGTCTGACGGGCGTGTGCAGCGTCAAGACATGCGTACAGCGTCGAGGCGGTGCGTACGGCGTCGAGGTGGTGCGTACGGCGTCGAGGCGGCTGCGGGCCGGCAGGCCGTTGCCGCTCAGAATTTTTGAACACGGTCAGTTTTTCGGAGCCCCGCGCGATGTCGGGACCAGCTCTGCACAACTCCATACGGCTCCAGCGATCGAAGTGGGACCGGCCCCGCGAGGCCGTACGGCTCAAGCGACCACGTTAGGTCGCGCTTGCCGCATGGAGTCGCATGCTCGTGGGACAGGCCCTTTAGGTCGCGATTGCCACATGGAGTCGCATGCTCGTGGAACAGGCCCTTTATAGGAGCAGAATTAGGCCTCATTGGATTCGGGGCAGGTGGCCAGATCATTAACATGAGATCATTGTTGCATTGTTTTGGGCAGAGCACCAAGGAGCACCTGGGAAAAACCCACATGGTCACAGGGAAAACATGCAAACTGCATCCAGACAGCATACGTGGTCAGGATCGAATCCAGGGCTCTGCCGCTGTAAGGCAGCAACTCTACCGCTGTGCCACTTGATTTGTATTCAAGCACGGTGGAGTGATTTGTAGAAGTAGGAAATCATTGAGTGCTTCTTCTCAAACATTCGTATCTTACAGAAATCATTTGGTACTTACAAATTCCAAGCTGAGCTATGATAAAGCTCTGGTCTTCAATATTTTGAATGCTAGCTAGATCTCCTTCCTCCTTTCGACAGGCTCTTAAAGACTGCTGCCATGTCTTGCGATTTTTGTGTAGAATATAGCAATAACCTGCATACGATTGCCATCCATTTGGGCAAGCAATGGGTATATCGATCACTGAAAAAGATTTATATGACATTTGATTTAATCGTTCATAGATTCGACACATATTCAAACTATATGCCATCTATGAAATTCAAACAGGTGAAATACATTTTGCAACTCAGATGTCTGATTGCCATTTGTCATTCTCAGTTTTATTGTACAACATATTACATTTAATTATTTGATAATAATGTTACATGAGATGTATAAATGTGCTAATCTTTGTCAACCATATTTCTCAGTAATAGCCATCATAGAAATAAAAATTAAGGTACACTTGAATTTGGTGTCAGACTGGATTACTTATAAATTGGATGGTGTAAAAAATGTTTATTTCACTGTAAAGTGTACTTATCCCAGAGTGAAACATAATAATAAACATTTATGGACAGATGATCTCTTCTCCAGAAATATGACCAGGTAATTTCAGAGTGAATCACACATACACATCCAACTTAATGTGAACATCAGACACACATCGAGAGCCCAAATTAATGGCACTTAATAGTCAGCATGGACATGTTTTTAAAAATGTCTATATTCTTCTTGATATAGAGACCATAACGGTAAACCATATTCCAGAATTGGTGTCGCAATTGATAAATCCACCCACCTATCAGGAGGTTCCTGCCCCCATCTATGGAAGAGTCTGCAGTTCCCACATTGGCCTCAACAACTATCTCAGAAACCACCAAACCCGAGCGGCAACAAACCCCCTTGATCCTGAGGACTGCGCAAGACAAAAACCTAAGGTATGTTTGAAATGTTCAAGAACAACTTTCAACCAAGCGCAGAATTCTGTGGATGAAGTGCAAAAGGAACTTACAGTAGTTTAAGAAACTGTGGGAGGGAATTTGTGTGTGATTCAAATCCGTTATGGATTGGTGTCAAGGTTTCGCAGTTTTTCTGGAGTCAGCATTGAATTTTTTTTTGCTTTGAAAAGCAGGCTTCCCTCTGACACAGATCCCATGCTCTATGATAAGTCTTTTCCTGTTTCCTTCCTATTTTCTTAGCAAGCACTGCTAATCTAGGTAGGGCCACTATTGATTGATCTGCCAAAAATGGTAGAACTATGTTCAGCTACAATTAGAATGCGTATGTTATGTCATGGGGAACCCATTTTTGAAAGGATATTGAAGTTTTAAAATAAAATATTGCACAGAACTTGTGTTCTCTGCATCTGGACTTCTGAACCAGTCCTAAGCTTTTTGCAAGTGCATGTTGTTGCTGTACAATGAGACTGCAGTTTGAGAGCAATCCACGGGCAAAGGCTCAGGCACACTTCTCTGGATCAGCACTTTTAATGGAAGGGATGCAGCTCAGTTGTAGCCAATATTTTTTGTACCAGAATAAACATCCCATATGGACAATAGACAATAGACAATATTGAGCAAGCTGCCAAGTGCTATGTCGGGGTTACACTGAAACAAAACTGGTGGTTGTGGCATAAGCACCTTGCTGAGAGAGTTGTTGGAATCAATTCCAACCCTTGTTATGAATTGTTATGAGACAATACGAGCCAGCACCGCCATTCAATGTGATCATGGCTGATCATCCCCAATCAGTACCCTGTACCTGCCTTCTCCCCATATCCCCTGACCGCTATTTTTAAGAGCTCTATCTAGCTCTCTCTTGAAAGCATCCAGAGAACCTGCCTCCACCGCCCTCTGAGGCAGAGAATTCCACAGACTCACCACTCACTGTGAGAAAAAGTGTTTCCTCATCTCCGTTCTAAATGGCTTACTCCTTATTCTTAAACTGTGGCCCCTGGTTCTGGACTCCCCCAACATCAGGAACATGTTTCCTGCCTCTAGTGTGTTCAAGCCCTTAACAATCTTATATGTTTCAATGAGATCCCCTCTAATCCTTCTAAACTCCAGAGTGTACAAGCCAATTCTCTCAACATATGACAGTCCCGCCATCCTGGGAATTAACCTTGTAAACCTACGCTGCACTCCCTCAATAGCAAGAATTATTCCTCAAATTAGGGGACCAAAACTGCACACAATACTCCAGGTGTGGTCCCACTAGGGCTCTGTACAACTGCAAAAGGACCTCTTTGCTCCTATATTCGATTCCTCTTGTTATAAAGGCCAACATGCCATTCACCTTCTTCACTGCCTGCTGTACCTGCATGCTTACTTTCATAGACTGATGTACAAGGACCCCCAGATCCCGTTGTACTTCCCCTTTTCCCAACTTGACGCCATTTAGATAGTAATCTGCCTTCGTGTTTTTGCTACCAAAGTGGATAACCTCACATTTATCCGCATTAAACTTCATCTGCCATGCATCTGCCCACTCCCCCAACCTGTCCAAGTCACCCTGCATTCTCATAGCATCCTCCTCACAGTTCACACTGCCACCCAGCTTTGTGTCATCTGCAAATTTGCTAATGTTACTTTGAATCCCTTCATCCAAATCATTGATGTATATTGTAAATAGCTGCGGTACCAGCACCGAGCCTTGCGGTACCCCACTAGTCACTGCCTGCCATTCTGAAAGGGGCCCGTTAATCCCTACTCTTTGTTTCCTGTCTGCCAACCACTTCTCTATCCATGTCAGCACTCTACCCCGAATGTCATGTGCCCTAATGTTGCCCACTAATCTCCTATGTGGGACCTTATCAAATGTTTTCTGAAAGTCCAGGTACACTACATCCACTGGCTCTCCCTTGTCCATTATCCTAGTTACATCTTCAAAAAATTCCAGAAGATTAGTCAAGCATGATTTCCCCTTCGTAAATCCATGCTGACTCGGACCGATCCTGTTACTGCTATCCAAATGTTCGGCTATCTCATCTTTTATAATGGACTCCAGCATCTTCCCCACCACCGATGTCAGGCTAACTGGTCTATAATTCCCTGGTTTCTCTCTCCCGGCTTTCTTATACTGTACAAGAAAATACTGCTGTTAATGCCCATGTTTAATTCAACTACACACAGCAGGCATATTGACGGGGTTGCTTGTTGGTCATCAGGCATCCAACCCTCTGGCTGCTCCATCTCCAGCACCTCAATGGTTCAATGGTTGGTTATTATCACATGTACTGAGGTACAGAGATATATATTTTTTCATACAATTCAGTAAATTATTAAAGTACGTAAATACAATCCCATATTAAGTACAAAGTGTAAATACAATCCCATATTAAGTACAAGTGCTGCTAAATTTGTATAAGATAATTATAAGCAGTTGAATAAGGGGTGGGAATTAATAAGCTTTGGCTGCTTCCTGCTCCTTTTCGGACACATACGATTTCATTTATTTATAGATATTGTTTATGACACTTTATAAATATTCTTGTTTTGTTTTTTGTATGCTGTTTCACACTTGCTTTTTATTCTTTTATTCTGTTCGAAATAAAGAATTAAATAAATAAATAAATAAATAAATATAGAAACCACCCACTGAGACCATGTACAAGAGTCGCCAGGTTTTGCAGCCGTCGCCTCAATCCGGACTGTCCAGTGAAGCATCGTCCTTGTCCTCGCCCGGCCACCATTCTGCCTTTATGCTCCAGGGCCGTCTACCGCAGCTGACCTTGAGAGCACAGAAGGTAAGGACCCTGGCTCTTCCTATCACCCCTCCACTCTTGCGTCTGCCATTGCCAACTCCTTCCACCCTCCTCTCCGGATCACCGGTCCTCGTGGACAAGCAGGGTCCGTTTGGCGGCTTCCCTCTGCAGGCGGGTTTCCTGATGATGCCCCTGTCCCACTTAGAAAACCTGAATGGAAACCTCTGGAGACTTTGCGCCCCACCCAAGGTTTCCGTGCGGTTCCCGGAGGTTGCAGGTGGTTGCCGGAGGTTGCAGGTAGTGGAAGCAGGTAGGGAGACTGACAAAAACCTCCAGGAACCTCCGGGAATCGCACGGAAACCTTGGGTGGGGCACAAAGTCTCCAGAGGTTTCCGTTCAGGTTTCCTAAGTGGGACAGGGGCATAATTCTGCGCTGGGCAAGCCAGGCCTGTGCCAGGGAATGGGCATGGCCCGACGGTTTCTTGTGTCACCTCTGATCCCACGCCAACCCCATGTCATGGGCTAAAATCTGAGTCTCTGGGCCTTTACACCGGTGGATCACCTCCACTCCCAGCATCCCAGCTCTGCTGCAAATTCCAAGCACCATCCAACTGTACATTGGTGAAGGGAAAACGGGGTCTTAAGCTCAATCCAGGATGGGGAAACGGAACAATTCCAGTTTCAGCACTTTTGCAATCACTTTACAAGCCTGTGACCCCTCAGACAAAAATATCCACATCCATCATTAAATCTAATTAACAGTACAACCCTGTGCTCACTGTTATCTCGTGGAAGAGGCAGAAAACACTGCAGTTAATTTAGAAAAATAAACACTAAGAGATTTATCTCTGATTTTTTATGGTAATCAAGGCATGCGTTGAGGTTGTCAATGACTAATAACCACTCTAACCAACAAGTAATCCTCATTAATTGCAAATTATATTTTTGTTTAAGCAACTTTGAAGTTCCTTTCCAACTGCCTTCCTGGTTCAATGATAAAATTAACTTAAAGTAAGTGCTTTGTGTCACCTTTTATAAACCAGTACCTGTAGATTTCATTGGTATTTAGTCCTGCCATTACCATCTGTTTCACATAACCTATCTAATCAATTCTACAGAAAGGGAATCATAATGTCATAGAGTCACAGAGTCAAACAGCGTGGAAACAGGCCCTTCAGCCCAACTTGCCCATGTCGGCCAACATGCCCTATCTACACTAGTCCCACCTGCCTGCATTTTGACATATCCTTCTAAATCTATCTTATCCATGCATGTATTCAAATGTTTTAAACAGTCACTCCCCACCCTCTATCTAAAACAACGTGCCCCTACATCTCCTTTATATCGCAATATTATTTGTGTATTCTTATCTGCAATCATGCTTAAATATCCTAAAGGTGTTTCATATTGTTCACAGGTCCTTTATGCTGTGCCAGGATACAATACCAATTTCCTGTCTTCAAGAGTTACCAGTCTCGGTTATAAAGTTGCTTAAATCTTGGTTGTTGACATTTGTGACACACTGCCACAATCATGTAAGTTAACTAAATCATTCTGGAATCAATTGATTTTGTGGGGTGGAACATTGCAACCTTCACGTGGTCTGCCCTGTTTCGACTAATGCAATCAACTCGACGTGCACAAACAGAAGATCAAATAGAACAAGTTGTCCTACAACTTTAGGCTGTGCATGCCACACGAAAGAAGAATTGATTTTGTATAAATTACGAAACCATAAATAACATTCTGGAATTCAAGAATGGTTCTGCTATATCACCAATTAAAATATTGTACAAATGTCATCACAGTACAGTAACGTACTTAATACATTCTTAAATACTAAAATGGAAACCGTACTTTAAGCCAACTCAGCTAATGAAGAACCCTAAAGTGTCTCTCCTGCCTCCATTTAACTGTGCATTCAAATACAGTTAAAATATAAATTTTGCTTTGATAATCATATTCTCCATGGCAAACTTCCCCGTAATATTTTAGTAGCATTAACAATCATTGTGGAAATAGTGGTTTAAAAACATAACACATTGAAAAGGCAAAGGTACACAAAATTGCTGAAGCGAAGGAAATAGGCGACGTTTCGGGCCGAAACCCTTCTTCAGACTGATGGGGGGTGGGAGAAAGAAGGAAAAGGGGAGGAGGGGGAGGAGGGGGAGGAGCCCGAGGGCGGGCGGATGGGAGGGTGGGAGGAGACAGCTAGAGGGTTAAGGAAGGGGAGGAGACAGCAAGGGCTAGCAAAATTGGGAGAATTCAATGTTAATGCCATAAGGACGCAAGGTCCCCAGACGGAATATGAGGTGCTGTTCCTCCAATTTCCGCTGTTGCTCACTCTGGCAATGGAGGAGACCCAGGACAGAGAGGTCGGATTGGGAATGGGAGGGGGAGTTGAAGTGCTGAGCCACCGGGAGTTCAGGTAGGTTTTTGCGGACTGAGCGGAGGTGTTCGGCGAAACGATCGCCCAACCTACGCTTGGTCTCCCCGATGTAAATCAGCTGACATCTAGAGCAGCGGATGCAGTAGATGAGGTTGGAGGAGATACAGGTGAACCTTTGTCGCACCTGGAACGACTGCTTGGGTCCTTGAATGGAGTCGAGGGGGGAGGTGAAGGGACAGGTGTTGCATTTCTTACGGATCCCATTCACATTTTCTGCTGGGATAGATCTATAAAAATTACTAGTCTAAGTGGGTCCCATTTTCACACGGGAGGGCTGGTACCACCAACGCAATATTCCACCTCTCCACCAATTCCAATATTGATGGCCAGTGGGGCTTTCTGGAGGGTGTAGTGGGCCGGAGGGACTGGTTTCCAGAGGGCTAGTATGCACATTGTGGGCTGAATGGATTCTTGAGCTGTCAGCTCAGTCACTCAAGCCTGGTGGGCTGGCAGCTCAGTCACTCAGGCCTGGTGGGCTGGCAGCTCAGTCACTCAGGGCTGGTGGGCTGGAAGCTCAGGCCTGGTGGGCTGTCAGCTCAGTCACTCACTCCTGGTGGGCTGGCAGCTCAGTCACGACTGGAATATGTTCCAAGCAAGTTCCAGTGACATCAGTGAGTTCGCGGAAGCGGTCACTGACTTCATTGCAACAATAGTCGATAACATCGTCCCTACGGTAGGGATTAGCATCTTTCCTAATCAAAAACCCTGGGTGGACAGTCCATTCGCGTTCCCTTGAATGCTCGCACCACTGCTTACAACTCTGGCCCGGCATCCGGAAATATGGACGACTACAAGATAGAGTCCTACCGATAGCAAAGGGTGGTGAAGGACGCAAAAAGGAGGTACAGGGACAGGATGGAGTCGCAGATGGAGCAGCAGGATACCAGACGCCTTTGGCAGGGGCTACGGACTGTAACCAATTACCGGAGCAGCCCCCCTTCAACCGGAAGTGCCGGCACCTCCCTAGCTGAACTCTTTCTACGCACGATTCGAGACGGGCAACATCACCCTTAGCTCGCCGGCTAACAACAACACTGCCAGCGCGCTGGCTAGCGAGGCTGGAGGGAGGTCCACCGCTGGGGATGTGCACACATTCTCATTGTCCGAGCATGACGTGAGGGGGGCTCTGACGCGTATGAACACAAGGAAAGCTGTAGGCCCAGATGGTATATCTGGGCAAGTACTAAAGTCTTGTGCTAATCAGCTAGCTCCAGTGCTCACTACAATATTCAACCTCTCCCTGGCCAAGTCCATGGTCCCTGCCTGCTTCAAAAGATCCATCATTGTACCTGTACCAAAGAATGCCTCTCCAGCTTGTTTGAATGACTACCGACTGATGGCCCTCACCTCAGTAGTCATGAAATGCTTCGAGAGGCTGATCAAGAACCACATCTGCGCCTTCCTCCCTCGCAACATGGACCCTCTGCCTCAGAGGGCGGTGTTGAGGCGGGTTCTCTGGATACTTTCAAGAGAGAGCTAGATAGGGCTCTTAAAAATAGCGGAGTCGGGGGATATGGGGAGAAGGCAGGAACGGGGTACTGATTGGAGATGATCAGCCATGATCACATTGAATGGCGGTGCTGGCTCGAAGGGCTAAATGGCCTACTCCTGCACCCATTGTCTATTGTCTATTGTCTATTGACCCCCACAGTTCGCATACCGTCCAAACAGATCCACGGACGATGCAGTCTCCCAGGTTCTGCACACCGCTCTCTCTCACCTTCACAGCCAGAAGGGGGGCTATGTGAGGATGCTGTTCATTGACTTCAGTTCAGCCTTCAATATGATGGTCCCCACCAGACTTGCTGAGAAGCTGCTGGAACTGGGGGTGAACACTCCCCTGTGTGCCTGGGTCCTGGACGTTCTCATTGCCAGGCCCCAGGTAGTCAAGATGGGAAGACATACATCGAGCATCCTCACCCTGAACACAGGATCCCCCCAGGGTTGCGTCCTCAGCCCCCTACTGTACTCCCTGTACACACATGGCTGTTCAGCTCCAACTCCATAATCAAGTTTGCTGATGACACTGTGGTGGTGGGCCTGATCGCCAATAACAATGAGAAGGCCTACCGGGAGGAGGTGGTTGATCTGGCACTCTGGTGTCAGGATATCAGCCTCCTCTTAAATCTCATAAAAACTAAAGAGCTGATTGTGGGCTTTAGAAGGGCACAACATCCGAGGACGTACACGCCACTGGGGATAAATGGGGCTACTGTGGATAGGGTGAGCTGCTTTAAATACCTGGGAGAAATCACAGAGGATCTGACATGGACATCACACACGCTGCCGCACTGGTGAGTAAGGCAAGGCAGCGCCTTTACCACCTCAGGCAGCTGAGGAAATTCAGAGTCTCTCTGAGGATCCTTCAGTGCTTCTACTCTGGGGCTGTGTGAAAGGCAACATCACAATCTGGTTTGGGACCTGCTCTGCCCAGGACAAGGCTCTGCAGAGAGTAGTGTATTCGGCTGAATGCACTCTGGGAACTACACTCGTCCCCCTGCAGGACATATACATCAGAAGGTGCAGATCCAGAGCCAGCAACATTATGGGGGACCACTTGGCATCATTAAGCACCAGATACTGACACCGTAAGGGATCAAAATGGTGAAAAATAGATGCATGGACTATGTGGGGGGAGATGCCTGGCAACAATGAGCTAAAGGCAAAGGGAAGCCAGTTTGCCAGATCAACTGTGCACGGCATTGCAGACTAATGTTGCACAGAGTGGACAACAATAGGAAGAGCTGGTATGGAGGTAGAGCAGAATCCTAAGTACAATGTCTGACCTGCCAGGCAAATTGTAAAGATAGGGAATCCATCAACAGCCTCACGAGACTTTGTCTGGAGTCGAAAGGTCACTATTTCATCTCAGAAATAGCTATTTACTTTAGTGCCAGCTGGAATTGACAGATGCTTTAGTAAAACAGTCTGTGGCAGGCTCATACATTTTTTTTGTTTGTTGCTCTGCTGCTGGGAAATGCAGTGTGGTAGGCGTACATAAAATAAATCAGGTACATGCAGGGAGAGAGGACTGGGACCAGGTCCAGGGGTCACAGATGACCCGTGAGTGGGAATAAAGGTCAGGGAGCATGAGTGAGGTGAGGGAAAGTTCAGCCGATGATGATACGCAGATGATGAAACTGGAGGAGGGATGAAGGAGATTGGAGGATCCCAAAGAGTATTGGGTGTGCCCACTTGAAATAAACTTACTTGAGTACGATTCCTGGGCTAGTCTGCCAGCTGCTCTTTAAGCCAAACAGAGCAGACTTCGCAATCTGCTTCCCAACAGAATCCTCCATGCATAAGCCATCAGGCACAAAGTGTAGACACAAGGAATATCACTGACTTTGCGCAATGCCATTGATGTCCCTGATTTTCACTAATATTTTAGTTTTGAATTAATTTGGATTGCTAAATGGGCAAAATAATGCGGTATTATCTGATACAATTTCCATAACGATTTGCACTTTGGTAAATTGGTATTAAGTGCTAAACCAGTTTGATATTGGCATATTCCTTTGTTAATTTTAGTCATAGAGTTAGAGTCATACCATGCGGAAACCAATATGTAGAAAAACCGAATAGAGGACAGGCCATCCTAAACTGGGTATTGTGTAATGAAGAAGGATTAGTTAGCGATCTTGTTGTGCAAGGCCCCTTGGGCAACAGTGACCATCATATGGTGGAATTCTGCATTAGGATGGAAAGTGACACGGTTAATTCATATTAGGGACCTGAACAAAGAAAGTAGACTTTGAAGGTATGAAACGGGAATTGGCTAGGATAGATTGGCAAAGGGTTGACGGTGGAGATGGATGAACTCCAAAACTAAAACTGGGAAGGCAACCGTGGCAAATGATGGAAATCAAGGATAGTGTTAAATCTAAGGAAAAGGCATATAAATTGGCCTGAGGAAGCAGCAAACAGGAGGACTGGGAGAAATTTAGGACAAAGGGGTTAATTAAGAGGGGGGGGGGGGAAGAGCATGAAAGGAAGGTTGCAGGGAATATAAAAACTGGCTCTAAAAGCTTCTTTAGATGTAAAATGGAAAAGATTAGTGAAGACAAATGTAGGTCCCTTAAGGGCCTTTCCCACTTGGGTGTCATTTGCGCATAATTTACACTGCATCATTTACGCGTCACGATGCACGGCGCGCATTACGCACGCATGTTGCGTGGTGACGTAGGCAGTGAAGTGCGGTCGCGCGCAGCGCCCCAGGATTTTGGGATGTACAGAATCTTCGGGCGCGCAAATGATGCCCAAGTGGGACATGCCCTTAACAATCAGAGACAGATGAATTTATAATGAGAAACAAAGAACTGGCAGAACAGTTAATTGAGTACTTTGGTTCTGTCTTCACTAAGGAAGACACAAACTATCTCCCAGAAATACTAGAGAACCGAGGATCTAGTGGGAGGGAGGAACTGAAGGGAATCCACATTAGTTAGGAAATTGTGTTAGGTTAACTGTTGGGACTAAAGGCTGATAAATCCCCAGGGCCTGATGGTCTGCAACCCAGAGTACTCAAGGAGATGGCCCCATAAATCATGGATGTATTGGTGATCATTTTCCAATGTTTTCTCAACTCTGGATCAGTTCCTGTGGACTGGACGGTAGCCAATGTAGCCACTTTTTAAGAAAGGAGAGAGAGAAATCGGGGAATTATAGACCAGTTAGCCTTACATCGGTAGTGGTGAAGATGCTTGAGTCGATTGTTAAAGATGTTATAGCAGCGCATTGGGAAAACAGTGACAGGAATGGTCAAAGTCAGCACGGATTTATGAAGGGGCAAAATTCTGCTTCACTAATCTTCTGGAATTTTTTGAGGATGGAACAAGTAGAATGGATAAGGGAGAAACAATAGCCTTTGACTAGGTCCCACACAAGAGATTACATAGAAACATAGAAATTTGATGCAGGAGGAGGCCATTTGGCCCTTCGAGCCAGCACCACCATTCATTGTGATCATGGTTGACCAGCCACATCAGTAACCTGTGCCTGCCTTCTCCAAATACAGCTTGATTCCGCTACCTTCCAGAGCTCTTTCTTTTTCTTTTTTTTTTAATATTTAATTTTATTAGAAGTAAGTACAGTCATATGGCACCAAAGTGCCTAATATATATTTTCATAATACATTTTATGTACAACTTCTCTTTTTTTTGTTACATTGAAAAAAGATTAGAATAAGGAAAAGAAGTTAGATAGTAAAGGATAGAAAGATGTGAAATATATAGTGTGTGAAGAAAGAAAACGAGTAAATGAAGAAAGTTGAGAGAAAATAGAGAAAAGAAAATAAAATAAAAAAGAAAAGGAGATCATTATTTATAATCTTGACCAACCCTCGTCCAGTCCTGAAACAGTTCTTTTACACTTGTGTTGCACCATATGATTCCAAAAAAACGACGAATGGAGACCAACTCGTTATGAATTGGTCTGATTTATCCATTAGGAGGAACCAGAGCTCTTTCTAAAGGGCCTGCCCCACTGCAGGGACTTAATTTTTACATTTGTTCGCAACGTATGCTGGAGAGTGCTAATAGCCCTTGGTGTTGTCAACATCCACTGGAGCCATTGAAATCTCCAGTTATCTGTTCTAACGCTGGCATGAATACCTCCAGATTACCAACTACTGACCTTCCTCAGCTGATGAATAAATCCTCCTGCATGTTGAAGATCACTTTAAAGGATCACTGAAAGTTGCAAGGGGACTGAGTATAAACTGAGCACAGAATTGAATTGATTCGTCACTTTACACTTTATGGAGCAGATCTTATGTTTCATCCACTGTGGGGGGAAAAAACCAACGTATAGGATGTTAAGGCCCTGTCCCACTGCGGTGACCTAATTTGCGAGTTTACAAGAGTTTTCCCTCGACCCATACTCGCAGCATGGTCGACACGATGTCCTAGGAGGTCTTAAAGGAGGAATTAAATGTGACATCTCCAAGTTTGCAGATGACACAAGGCTGGGTGGCAGTGTGAGCTGCAATGAGGATGCTATGGGGCTGCAGTGTGAATTGGATAGGTTGGGTCAGTGGGCAGAAGCATGACAGATGCAGTATAATGTGGATAAATGGGAGGTTATCCACTTTGATGGCAAGAACAGGAAAGCAGATTATTATCGGAATGGTGTCTGATTAGGAAAAGGGGAGGTGCAACGAGACCTGGGTGTGCTTGTACATCAGTCACTGAAAGTAGGCATGCAGGTACAGCAGGCAGTGCAGAAAGCCTGCTATTATGGAATTCTCTGCCAGAGAAGGCATGTTGGCCTTCATTGCAAGATGATTTGAGTTTAGGAGCAAGGAGGTCTTACTGCAGTTGTAATGGTCCCTGGTTAGACCACACCTGGAGTATTGTGTGCAATTTTGGTCTCCATTCGAGGAAGGACATTATTGCTATTGAGGGAGTGCTGCGTAGGTTCACCCGGTTAATTCCCGGGATGGCGGGACTGTCATATGATGAAAGAATGGATCGACTAGGCTTGTGTTCACTAGAATTTAGAAGGATGAAAGTGTATCTTATAGAAACATATAAAATTCTTAAAGGATTAGATGCAGAAAAAATGTTCCCGATGTTGGGGGAGTCCAGAACCAGGGGTCACAGTTTAAGAATAAGGGGTAGGCCATTTAGGACTGAGATGAAGAAAAACCTCTTCACCCAGAGTTGTGAATCTGTGGAATTCTCTGCCACAGAAAGCAGTGGAGGCCAATTCACTGGATGTTTTCCAGAGAGTTAGATTTAGCTCTGAGGGCTAAAGGAATCAAGGGATATAGACAATAGACAATAGGTGCAGGAGTAGGCCATTCGGCCCTTCGAGCCAGCACCGAAGGGCACATAAGAAAAAAGTAAGAACGGGATACTGATTTTGAATGATCAGCCATTGAATGGCGGTGCTGGCTCAAAGTGCCAAATGGCCTACTCCTGCCCCTCAGCCCAACCTGCCCACTATGACCAACATGTCCCTTCTACACTATTCCCGCCTGCCTGCATTTGGCCATGTCCCTCTAAACCTATCATATCCATGTACCTCTGTGTGAAAGGTTACTCCTCAGGTAACCTCTCATTACATCTTTCCCCCCCTTCACTTTCAACCAATGTCCTCTAGTTCTTGATTCCCCTACTCCGGGCAAGAAACTCTTTGCTCCTACCTGAGCTCTTCCTCACATGATTTTATATACCTCTATAAGATCACCCCAAATCCTCTTGCACTCCAAGGAACAGAGTCCTAGCCTGCTTAACCTCTCCCTATAGCTAGGTGCCTTGGGACCTGTCAGCATCCTCGTAAATCTTCTCTGCACCCTTTCCAGCAATACTTTAGTGTTAAGAGGTATAACTTCTCTGATTTTATATGCACAGTTCAACATACCTTGCGATGGAAGGGTCTTCGATACCGTGGTGTCACCTTGACAAATATATCCCAATTTCAGATGGCAAGCTTGGCTCTCCCATTTTGATGCCTGCGATGGATTCAAAACCACACATGTATCCTCTCTGGCATATGACGGATGACCTTTGACCCAGAAAGAAATATAAAACTGTTAATGTTGGCACATGAAGAATTAAAGTCCAAATTATAATATTCCAATTAATGCACAGAATAAGTCATCCCTGGGACAATATCATTGCCGTTTAGTTTGAACTTCAGTGCAAAATATTGTGTAAGATTGTTATGGGAGTGGTCAGCTCAGCCAATGATCGTTCAGTTCTACAAGCAGATCGGCATCCGTGAAGACAACAGTCAGTTTCAGATACAGTATATGCTCTTCAGTGCATTGATTTATTAATGTAATGCCCTCACTACAAGTATTATTCATCCTAATTGGAATTTGAAACAAAATGCCCAAGGGGTAGAATCCAACTGGAGCTAGTTATCAAGGCAACAGTCTTAGGGGAGAAGGCAGGAGAATGGGGTTAGTGGGGAG
Source organism: Amblyraja radiata (assembly GCF_010909765.2). Lineage (NCBI taxonomy): Eukaryota > Metazoa > Chordata > Chondrichthyes > Rajiformes > Rajidae > Amblyraja > Amblyraja radiata. Next base: position 125,825,008 of record NC_045957.1, on the reverse strand, counting down.
GGATCGCTCAGCTATGATTGAATGCAGAGTAGACTTGATGGACTGAAGGGCCTAATTCTGCTCCTATCACTTATGACCTAAACCTCCATCTCCATGGACTCCAGGGATCATTAAAGCAGTGCTATATCTCCCATTTCTTCTAAGACTGAAACATATATTTTGCAAATACTTACCAGGAGCCCAGTTCAAGTATCTGAAGGGGCTTTGGTCACTCCATTGCCACCCGCTCTCGTAATCTTGAGTACTGAGTCCAATCCAGAGTGGTGTTTTTATTGGATTCAACAGGCCTGAATCAAAGAAAGATGCATTCCTTAGAACTAAATGTTACTCGCAACATGCAAAACACAAAGTTCTGGAGGACCTCAACAGGTCAGGCAGTTTCTATGGAGGGAATGGACAGGTAACATTTTGGGTCGGGACCCTTTTTCAGACTCAAGGTGTTTCTGGAAGCTTGCTTGCATAAATTTGCTTTCCTTTTTTGTACAATGATGGTCCTTCAAAAGCATTTTACTGACAGAACAAAGAAATTACCTTGAAGGGTTCTCTGGCTGAGTTGTAACTACATGACACAATATAACACAACATTGGCATTTCAACATGCCTTACCGCAAATCCCTCATGATAGAATAGTTAGTATTTTCAATATTCCACAGGTTCCGGTTGTAATGTCACTTATGTCCACTAATGAACCAAGTAGCAGCTCCTGTGCAGAAACCATTAAATATCTGTCTGGAAATAGATTCATTGATAGGATCATTTTGATCCGTGCAGGTGAGCAATACAAACCTGCAGTAGTGATTGAAAACCTGATAGAGATTCAGCAGTAAAGGGCCTGTCCCACGAGCATGCGATTGCATGCAGCAAGCGCGACCTAACGTGGTCGCTTGAGCCGTACGGCCTTGCGGGGCCGGTCCCACTTCGATCGCCGGAGCCGTGTGGAGTTGTGCGGGCTCCGAAAAACTGACAGTGTTCAAAAATTCCGCGCGGCAACGGCCTGCCGGCCCGCAGCCGCCTCGACGCCGTACACACTGCCTCGACGGGCGTGTGCAGCGTCTCGACACCGGACGCAGCGTCTTGACGCCGTACGTCACGTGCGAACTTCCCGCGGACTTCGCTCAAACTTCACATCACTCACTCGACCTCCGCGCGGCCCCCGCTTCCGGTTTGGTCGCGCTTGCCGCATGCAGTCGCATGCTCGTGGGACAGGCCCTTTAGGCATGCATTGTAGAATGGGTCAGCTAAATACATCATAATTATAAAGCATGAATCAACATGCTGTAATATTGACAAGATGTTTCTTTGTTTCAATACTTGCACATGGTTACAAGTGAGAGAACCCAGCTTCCACTTTGGCAAGCACAATTGACTCTGGGATAATAATGATAGCTTTTTGATCTATGCAGACACGAAGAGTTTGACAGATTACAATGGGATTTACTTAAGTTAACTCATGGCCTTCCTCTTCTTGGACATATGGCCCATGTCCCTCTTTTCTGTTCCAAACCGTGCAACTTTTGAAATGTGGTGATTGTACCTGCTTGTACATCTCCAACCTCCTGCATGCCAGTAAGAACAATCTCCCATTATAACCAAAGCCTTTCATTCCAAGCAACATCCTGGTGAAACTCTTCTGCACTCTTTCTAGTGCTGCAAGATCCTTTCTTTAAATGGACACAAAATGCTGAAGTAACTCAGCGGGACAGGCAGCATCTCTGGAGGGAAAGAATGGGTGATGTTTCAGGTCGAGACCCTTCTTCAGATCCGAAACATCACCCATTCATTCTCTCTAGGGATGCTGCCTGTTCAGCATTTTGTGTCTATCTTCGGTTTAAACCAGCATCTGCAGTTCCTTCTTACACAAATCCTTTCTTCAGTGCGGTGGCAGGACTGCACATAGTATTCCAAGTGTGGCCTAGCCTATGTCTTGCATTTAACTGCAGTATCATTGGTCAACTCTTACGCTCAATACCCTGCTTATGTAGAATGCCTTCTTCACTGTCCCTGTGTCGACATTTTCAAAGAGTTATGAACCTGCACCCCAAGGTCCCTCTGTACATTAACATCAACGTTATTTATACATATATCACAAACAGTAGATGTCCCAGCACAGATCCCTGCGGATCAAAAACGTCCTGCCTGAATATTGTCCTTCCACCGTCACCCTTTGTCTTAGATCTGTTCTAAATCCATATGATCAAGTCACTGTTAATCCCATGCATGTCAATCTCCTGACGTGAGGTTGACTGTCTTATAATGCTATGGGTAGGAAAGAACTGCGGATTCTGGTTTAAATCGAAGATTGACACAAAATGCTGGAGTAACTCAGCGTGACAGGCAGCATCTCTGGAGAGAAGAAATGGGCGACGTTTCGGGCGAGACCCTTCTTTAGACAGATGTCAGAGGAGTGTGCGGTCCCAGAAATAAAATGTAGATAGAGACAGTTATGCCCCTGTCCTACTTAGGAATCCTGAACGGAAACCTTTGGAGACTTTGCACCCCACCCACGTGCGGTTCCCGGAGGTTTTTGTCAGTCTCCCTACCTGCTTCCACTACCTGCAACCTCCGGCAACCACCTGCACCCTCCGGGAACCGCACGGGAACCTTGGGCGGGACGCAAAGTCTCCAGAGGTTTCCGTACAGGTTTCCTAAGTGGGATAGGGGCATAACTGTCTCTACCTACATTTTATTTCTGTACCGCCCACTCCTCTGACATCAGTCTAAAGAAGGGTCTCTGGAACTCTCTGCCACAGAAGGTAGTTGAGGCCAGTTCATTGGCTATATTTAAGAAGGAGTTAGATGTGGCCCTTGTGGCTAAGGGGATCAGAGGGTATGGAGAGAAGGCAGGTACAGGATACTGAGTTGGATGATCAGCCATAATCATATTGAATGGCGGTGCAGGCTCAAAGGGCCGAATGGCCTACTCCTGCACCTATTTTTTATGTTTCTATGTTTCTATAAGACTGGTGGGAGAATTGGGAAGGGTGAGGAGATGGAGAGAGAGGGAAAGCAAGGGCTACTTGAAGTTAATTCTATGGATTCGCTCTACTTCTCTTCTTAAATAAAGGAACAACATTAGATACGTTCCTGTCCTCCTGGACCTTGCCTGCAGCTAGACAAGACGCAAAGATCTTCGTCAAGGCTTTTGTAATCTCCTCAATTGCCTCCCTGAATAACCTGGGATGGGTCCCATCAGATCTGAGGATTTATCTTTCAAGAGACCCAACAACGTAATCTCAAACTGACCTTAGCATATCAGTATCCTCTGCATTCACTGATAAATTTGCAAGTATAAGTAATAACATAAGTTGATTAAAACAAGCGCTGATTGTCATGGAGTAAGAATCCCATATTGAGGAACTTAAGTGGATGTCATATTGAAATTAAATCAATATTCCAAGTATTCCACAGCTTTGTGAAATGCATGTTAAAAACCCCAGGTAAAAACATCTTGCATCAACATTGGATGGACCAGAAGAGGTGGGATAGATTTTTGTCTTTCTGTGTAACAACTACAGGTTGCAGAAGAACAGAGTTCATGTGGCATTTCCCACTAAAATAGCATGTGCAATATAGAGTTTGTAATGAAATCATTTCTATGGAAGCTGCAAGAAAGGACAACTCCCAAGTAAAGGCTTTCAAAAACCTTCAGGCAATACCAAGTCTGCAGTAATTCTACTCAAGTTAGAGTTTGTTTCACAAAATGCTTGAGTAATTCATCAAGTCAGCTGGTATCTGCGGAAGAAATGCATAGGTTTCTGAAGAATGACCCTGACCCGAAATGCTGCCTATACATTCCCTCCATGAATGCTGCCTGACACACTGAGTTACTCCAGCACTTTGTATTTTGCTGAAGATTCCAGCATTTGCAGTTTCTTGTATCTCTATTCAGGGCAGGGCTCACTGTTCGTGAGAGTGGAAGTTTGGAAGCTGGACGTAGTGCGAACTCCATCATCAAGTTCGCCGATGACACCACTGTTGTGGGACAAATCACTGATGGTGACGAGTCAGAGAATAGAAGTGAGGTCGACCGATTGACCAAATGGTGCCAGCACAATAACCTGGCTCTCAACACCAGCAAAAGCAAGGAACTAATTGTGGACTTTGGAAGGGGTAGGATAGGGACCCACAATCCTGTTTATATGGTGGAAAGGGTCAAGAACTTCAAATTCCTGGGTGTGCATATTTCCGAAGATCTTTCCTGGTCCCAGAACACTGATGCAATTATAAAGAAAGTACATCAGCGCCTCTACTTCCTGAGAAGATTACGGAGAGTCGGTATGTCAAGAAGGACTCTCTCGAACTTCTACAGGTGCACAGTAGCGAGCATACTGACTGGTTGCATCGTGGCTTGGTTCGGCAACTTGAGCGTCGAGGAGCGGAAAAGAATGCAGAAAGTTGTGACCACTGCCCAGTCCATCATCGGCTCTGACTTCCCCACCATCGAAGGGATCTATCGCAGTCGCTGCTTCAAAAAGGCTGCCAACATCATCAAGGACCCACACCATCCTGGCGGTAGACACTTATCTCCCCGCTGCCATCAGGTAGAAGGTACAGGAGCCTGAAATCTGGTACATCCAGGTTCAGGAACAGACTCTTCCCCACAGCCATCAGGCTATTAAACGCACCATCAAACAAACTCTGAACTATAACAGCCTATTGTACTTTATCTGTTTATTTATGTGTGTGTATATATGGTCAATGCTATATAGACACACTGAACTGTTCTGTATTTATGCTTACAATACTCTGTTGTGCTGCAGCAAGCAAGAATGTTATTGTCCTATCTGGGACACATGACAATAAACTCTCTTGACTTGACGACTTGACTTGGTGATCCATTCCAGAGCCCATGTGTGGCTTTAATTGCTACTCCTGAGACCTTGTAACCACTGATTTCTTCTGGAACTCCGGGGATGATAAGACGGTCTCCATGACCACACAAGCTTCCATCATTCTTACTACAATCTCTCTGTTGCATTGAAATTTAGAATTAGAAACAAGAAGCTGAAAAATCTGACCAAAATAAAGAAAAGAAAATTATGAATGTCAGATAAAGAGCCTGCCCCCCGGATCTCAGCAGTTTATTCTTTATACAGATGACAGCACCGAGGCATATTAGTCAAATAGAAGCAGTGGAATTAATTTCCATGAATTAATCGGAGTTAGTGGCTGGTGAAACAAACGGTTTCTCAGGGTATTCTAGTGCGTGTAATGGAATGCTTTTGTTTGATGATTTTAACAAAACATCTCAGTATTCAGTATTCAATATTTACTTTAATGTCATTTTAACTGTGCTTACATACACAGATGAAATGAAAAAATTGTTTCTCAATCAGTTCCCGTCAGTGCAGTTAATAAAAACAGAATAAATACAATTAGCAATAAAAATTAAAATTACCCTATCTAGAATAGGCCGAAAAATTGAAATAGAAACAGACATTAAAAAGACTGAACAGTGGCTTTGCTTTAACAGGTGCCTAGCTGTCAAAGTGTGGACGAGGTTAGATGTGTTGGTGAATGATGTATGGGGAGGGGACACAGTCCGTTAACCAGTCTTATTGCCTGTGGGAAGAAGCTGTGTAGCATCCTGCTGGTTTTGCAGCTGATGCTCCTCTACCTCTTCCCAGATGGCAGAATGGAGAAGATGTGGTGTGATGGATAATAGGGGTCCTTGATAATGGAGATGGCTCTGCTGATGCTCCGCTTCTGATAGATCTCCAACAGGAAAGGGAGTGGGGCACCAATGATCCTACTGGCTGTCTTCACTATCCTGTTAAGTTGGTTTTGCTCATCTCTCGGTCACTGCCAGAATTTCTTACCTGCCAAATATGCCTGTGTGTGCAATTCTGTCACGCTCATCAAGTCCGAATTTTGCTGCTGACAGCTTCTTCGTGCCTCGTGCCATGTTAGAGCTGATTCACTGTTGATCTGGTAACATTTGGTCGATGAAGGATCTTTACTCCACAAAGATTCGCAGAGGTCAGCTATAAAACAAGCAGATTTTATGATTAAATATATGTCCCTCTGGACTAACTTTAAATAAATGGATAGCAAATATCTACAGCACTGACTAATGTGCAACAAATGGAAAGGTATACACAAAGCTGCTAATAACTTTCAAAATCGTTATTTATATCAGGATAAGCATGGCCTGGACTCATTGACATAAACCTTATAGTGAATGGCAACAGTTCTGAGGCGAAATTATGCCATTTAAGTTTCAGTTTAGGTTTAGATAAAAAGCTATGTTTTGCATGCTATCCAAATCAAATCAGATAATACTCATTATAATGGACCATTGGGGGGAGGTTTGGTGTCTGTTATTACCGATTGTCCGCTATAACTGAGCAAGGTATTCGCTCCAACCATCTGGTATTCGCTCCAACCACTTCGTTTTCAAATACAAATTATTTTTAACAATTAAAAATGTTTCTTGTTACTACAAACTAAAATAACTTTAGGCTCTTTGTTACCTTGTTTAATAGAGTATAATTGTATGTGTCGATTGAAGCAATTGCTGGTCTATGTCAATTACCCCCCCCCCCCCCCCCCCCGCCCCCCCCCCCCTACCCGCAGTGTAACTAGCAGCCTGTGTTCTTAAAGAGACAATGGTGTCTGGGACTCTCCATCTACTATTACAAAATCAGTTATAAAGAGTGCCGTAATAACAAGGGTAGACTGTACTATGCCTAAATAGAAGCAAGTTTTTCCCAGTTGTTATCAGGCAACTGAGTCATCCTACAACAATGAGAAAGCAGTGCCGGACTACTATCTACCTCTTTGGTGACCCTCGGACTAACTTTGATCAGATTCTAATGGCTTTACCTTGAACTATTTGTTATTCCCCTTATGATGTATCCATAGAAGGGCAATATTGGTGGGAGAAGAGAGGGCGCCAGGGGCAAGGAGGAACGGGCATTAGGGTTCCTGTCAGGCTCACTACTTGAGGAGTCTGAAGGAGTGGCTGTAGTGGTTTCCTCTACCCACTACACAATGGAACAATGCTGAGATAAACATTCCATATGTCAGGGTGAACTGCGCACCACTGCTTAGACCTGCAGAGTGAAGGTTCACAGAGAAAACCTTCCTTCGTGCAGTGGTCTGAGTTCTTTACATACACATCCCTTGCTTAAATATAGAGACATTTATGTTTTGCAATTTAAATAATTGGAGCTGGGAGTCATCTATTGATGTGTTGTGACATGAGCCAGTGGATCTGCAAAACAGGATGTGAAGATATTTAAGCTCATCTATCCTTCAATCGTTACCACTGGGATAGAACATCCATAATCCAGTGGAAGGGTTAATTGGTTTAGTTTAGTTTAGTTTAGTTTCATTTATTGTCACGTGTACCGAGGTACAGTGAAAAGATTTTTTGTCGTGTGTTATCCAGTCAGTCGATGATTACAATCAAGCTGTCCACAGTGTAACATATGCAAGATAAAGGGTATAACATTTAGTTCAAGATAAAGTCTAGTAAAGTCGATTGAAGATAGTCTGAGGGTCTCCAATGAGGGTGATGGTAGGCTAGGACCACTTTCTAGTTGGTGATAGGCAACAGAACCATCCTATCATTAGTAGGCATAGCTATACGGTAAGAGAGGGAAATACAGTGATGTGCGGGGTACGTTCTTTGTTACAGGGAGTGGTGGGGGCGTGGAACGCAGGATGGTGGTGGTAGCAGAAACAACAGAGGCGTTTAAGAAGCTTTTAGATAGGCACATGGATTTGCACGGAATAGAGGTTTATGGACCTCTTTCAGGCAGATGAGTAATTCAGTTTGGCATCATGTTCAACACAAACAATGTGGGCCGAAGGGCCCATTCCAATGCTGTACTGTTCTATGTTCTGTGTTCTAGGCAACCCACAATGACAATGCTTCTCCACTCATCTGGGAAATAAGGCTGTGGATCTGAGTAAGGACATCCCTCCCGTCACCTGCATCTTCCTTCTTCTGATGCTCTCGATCACCATCAATATCATTTTTTTTTAAATTGTGCTGCCACAGGAAGACGGCATCTATCATCAACGAACCATACCATCCAAGCCATGACCTTTTCATGCTGCTACTGTTGGGCAAGAGATACTGAACCCTGAAGTCCCACACCATTTGGTTCAGGAACAGCTACTTCCCTATAACTATCAGCTTCTTGAACCAACCTGCACATCCCTCATCCTATCTTCTACCTTTGCAACTGAATAGTACAGACCACCTTTTGCATTACCATGGACTTGTTTTCCAATTGTGCTTTGCACTAATGTCATGTTACTATTTGAAAAGTCTTTTTTGTTCTAATGTATTTGTAAAATGTATATGTCATTAATATATAATTTATGTATAATTTATGTTTCCGTGTTTTGTCGGAGTCTATATGCCAGCTATGTTGTTGTAAGCAAGATTTTCCATTGTACCTGTACCTCACCGTACTTGTGCATATCAAAATAAACTCGATTTGACTTGATTTTAGTAACTTAGAAACATAGAAAATAAGTGCAGGAGTAGGCCATTCGGCCCTTCGAGCCTGCACCGCCATAATATGATCATGGCTGATCATCCAACTCAGTATCCTGTACCTGCCTTCTCTCCATACCCCCTGATCCCTTTAGCCACAAGGGCCACATCTAACCCTCTTAAATATAGCCAATGAACTGGCCTCAACTACATTCTGTGGCAGAGAATTCCAGAGATTCACCACTCTGTGTAAATTTTTTTTTTCTCATCTCAGTCCTAAAAGATTTCCCCTTTATCCTTAAACTGTGACTCCCTTGTTCTGGACTTCCCCAACATCGGGAACAATCTTCCTGCATCTAGCCTGTCCATCCAACTTGAGTTTGATTTAGTAACATGTAATTATCAAAAATGATGACAAAATCGACACTAAAATTGAGGATTCAAATTTTGTAAAATATGTCAAAATCAAAACCGATTTTGTAAAATATCATTAAACATTGTGGGCATTGAAAATGGGGAGAGGTGCAGGAGTGGGTAAGGATGGGGATTTGTAGAAATTTACATCACAATACCATTGTTACACCATAAGGTTTTCTGGCAGGTTGACCCTGGATGGAATATAGCATCGATTAGGCTGAAGGATAAAATAGATCTGGCAGCGACAGTGGAACAAATGAGTTTACATTTCTGGGCCTGATCATTGATCAAATATTCTATTTGTTCTAACTATTACTCCACCACCTTCTCTGTTGCTGAAACCTAACTTGTTTTCTCACTTTAAAAAAAGACACAAAGTGCTGGAGCAACTCAGTGGGTCAGCCTTATCTCTGGAGAAAATGGGTAGGTAATGTTTCAGGTCAGGACCTTTCTTCAGACGAGACCCTTCTTCAAGTTCAAGTTCAAGTGAGTTTATTGCCATGTGTCCCTGATAGGGCAATGAAATTCTTGCTTTGCTTCAGCACAACAGAACATAGTAGGTATTTACTACAAAACAGATCAGTGTGTCCAGATACCATAATATAAATATATACACACATGAATAAATAAAATGATAAAGTGCAAATAACAGATAATGGGTTATTAATAATCAGAGTTTTGTCCGAGCCAGGTTTAATAGCCTGATGGTTGTGGGGAAGTAGCTATTCCTGAACCAGGTTGTTGCAGTCTTCAGTCTTCAGGAAGGTAACAGGGAGATGAGTGTGTGGCGAGGATGGTGTGGGTCTTTGATGATACTGCCAGCCTTTTTGAGGTAGCGACTGCGATAAATCCCCTGGATGGAAGGAAGGTCAGAGCCGATGATGGACTGGGCAGTGTTTACTGCTTTTTGTAGTCTTTTCGCAGTCGCTACCTCAAAAAGGCTGGCAGTATCATCAAAGACCCACACCATCCTGGCCACACACTCATCTTCCTGAAGACTGAAGACTGCAACAACCTGGTTCAGGAATAGCTATTAATGACTATGATATAGTTGGGATCACGGAGACATGGCTCCAGGATGACCAAGGCTGAGAGCTGAACATCCAGGGATATTCAATATTCAGGAGGGATAGACAGAAAGGGAAAGGAGGTGGGGTGGCATTGCTGGTTAGAGAGCAGATTAACGCAATAGAAAGGAAGGACATTAGCTTGGAGGATGTGGAATCGATATGGGTAGAGCTGCGAAACACTAAGGGGCAGAAAACTCTAGTGGGAGTTATGTACAGGCCACCTAACAGTAGTAGTGGAGTTGGGGATGGCATCAAACAGGAAATTAGAAATGCGTGCAACAAAGGTAAAACAGTTATAATGGGTGACTTCAATCTACATATAGATTGGGTGAATCAAATTGGCAAGGGTGGTGAAGAAGAGGATTTCTTGGAATGTATGCGGGATAGTTTTCTAAACCAACATGTAGAGGAACCAACGAGGGAGCAGGCTATTCTAGATTGGGTATTGAGTAATGAGGAAGGGTTAGTTAGCAGTCTTGTTGTGCGTGGCCCCTTGGGCAAGAGTGACCATAATATGGTTGAGTTCTTCATTAGGATGGAGAGTGACATTGTTAATTCAGAAACAAGGGTCCTGAACTTAAAGAAAGGTAACTTTGAGGGTATGAGACGTGAATTGGCCAAGATAGACTGACGATTGATTCATAATGGGTTGACGGTGGATATGCAATGGAAGGCATTTAAAGACTGCATGGATGAACTACAACAATTGTTCATCCCAGTTTGGCAAAAAAATAAATCAGGGAAGGTAGTGCATCCGTGGATAACAAGGGAAATCAGGGATAGTATCAAAACAAAAGATGAAGCGTACAAATTAGCCAGAAAAAGCAGCCTACCAGAGGACTGGGAGAAATTCAGAGACCAGCAGAGGAGGACAAAGGGCTTAATTAGGAAAGGGAAATAGATTATGAAAGAAAACTGGTAGGGAACATAAAAACTGACTGCAAAAGCTTTTATAGATATGTGAAGAGAAAAAGATTAGTTAAAACAAATGTAGGTCCCTTGCAGTCAGAAACAGGTGAATTGATGATGGGGAACAAGGACATGGCTGACCAATTGAATAACTACTTTGGTTCTATCTTCACTAAGGAAGACATAAATAATCTGCCGGAAATAGCAGGGGACCGGGGGTCAAATGAGATGGAGGAACTGAGTGAAATCCAGGTTAGCCGGGAAGTGGTGTTAGGTAAATTGAATGGATTAAAGGCCGATAAATCCCAAGGGCCTGATAGGCTACATCCCAGAGTACTTAAGGAAGTAGCCCCAGAAATAGTGGATGCATTAGTGATAATTTTTCAAAACTCATTAGATTCTGGAGTAGTTCCTGAGGATTGGAGGGTAGCTAATGTAACCCCACTTTTTATAAAGGGAGGGAGAGAGAAAACGGGGAATTACAGACCAGTTAGTCTAACGTCGGTAGTGGGGAAACTGCTAGAATCAGTTATTAAAGATGGGATAGCAGCACATTTGGAAAGTGGTGAAATCATTGGACAAAGTCAGCATGGATTTATGAAAGGTAAATCATGTCTGACGAATCTTATAGAATTTTTCGAGAATGTAACTAGTAGAGTGGATAAGGGAGAACCAGTGGATGTGTTATATCTGGACATTCAGAAGGCTTTCGACAAGGTCCCACATAAGAGATTAGTATACAAACTTAAAGCACACGGTATTGGGGGTTCAGTATTGATGTGGATAGAGAACTGGTTGGCAGACAGGAAGCAAAGAGTAGGAGTAAACGGGTCCTTTTCACAATGGCAGGCAGTGACTAGTGGGGTACCGCAAGGCTCAGTGCTGGGACCCCAGCTATTTACGATATATATTAATGATTTGGACGAGGGAATTGAATGCAACATCTCCAAGTTTGCGGATGACACGTAGCTGGGGGGCAGTGTTAGCTGTGAGGAGGATGCTAGGAGGCTGCAAGGTGACTTGGATAGGCTGGGTGAGTGAGCAAATGCATGGCAGATGCAGTATAATGTGGATAAATGTGAGGTTATCCACTTTGGTGGCAAAAACAGGAAAGTAGACTAATATCTAAATGGTGGCCGATTAGGAAAAGGAGAGATGCAACGAAACCTGGATGTCATGGTACACCAGTCATTAAAAGTAGGCATGCAGTTGCAGCAGGCAGTGAAGAAGGCGAATGGTATGTTAGCATTCATAGCAAAAGGATTTGAGTATAGGAGCAGGGAGGTTCTACTGCAGTTGTACAGGGTCTTGGTGAGACCACACCTGGAGTATTGCGTACAGTTTTGGTCTCCTAATCTGAGGAAAGACATTCTTGCCATAGAGGGAGTACAGAGAAGGTTCACCAGACTGATTCCTGGGATGTCAGGACTTTCATATGAAGAAAGACTGGATAGACTCGGTTTGTACTCGCTAGAAATTTAGAAGATTGAGGGGGGATCTTATAGGAACTTACAAAATTCTTAAGGGGTTGGACAGGCTAGATGCAGGAAGATTGTTTCCGATGTTGGGGAAGTCCAGAACAAGGGGTCACAGTTTAAGGATAAGGGGTAAATCTTTTAGGACCGAGATGAGGAAAACATTTTTCACACAGAGAGTGGTGAATCTCTGGAATTCTCTGCCACAGAAGGTAGTTGAGGCCAGTTCGTTGGCTATATTTAAGAGGGAGTTAGATGTGGCCCTTGTGGCTAAAGGGATCAGGGGGTATGGAGAGAAGGCAGGTACAGGATACTGAGTTGGATGATCAGCCATGATCATATTGAATGGCGGTGCAGGCTCGAAGGGCCGAATGGCCTACACCTGCACCTATTTTCTATGTTTCTATGTTTCTATGTCTATGTTTCCTCTCCAGGGCGCTCAAGTTGCCGAACCAAGCCACGATGCAACCGGTCAGCATGCTCTCTACTGTGCACCTGTAGAGAGTCCTCCTTGACAAACCGACTCCGTAAACTTCTCAGGAAGTAGTGGTGCTGATGAGCTTTCTTGATAATTGCATTAGTGTTCAGACATCACCTATACATCTTCTGCAGAGAAGCAGTTAATTGTGCCAAACAGCATCTTCAGTGCTTTGTGCCGTGTACTTCAGAGATGCTGCCTGGCCCATTGAGTTACTCCAGCATTTTTGTGCCTTTTTTTGTAAACCAGAATCTGCAATTCCTCATGTCTACTTTTTTTTTGTTTTCCCACTTTCCCAGTTCTGTTAAAGAGTCCTGAACCTGATGTTAACTGTTTCTCTATCCACAGACACTGTCTGGCCTTCTGAGCGTTTCAGGAATTTTCTTGTAGAGTGGCAGCACGGAAACAGGCCCCTCAGCCGACTGAGTCCATACTGACTATCCCCACCAATTTACACCACTACAACATTTTCAGCATTTTCGTAAATTCACCCCAGATTCTACCACTCTTCTCCATATCAAGGGTAATTTACAGTGACCAATTAACCTTTTGACTCGCACGTCTTTGTGTTGGGAGAGAAAACCGCAGCACCTGGAGAAAACCTATGTGGTCACAGGAGAAGAAGCAAACACCACACAGATAGCACAAGATCAAGGTCAGGACCAAAGTCTTTCTTTCTCTGTTTAGTTCCCCATGTAGAAAGTTCTTACCTCTTCGAATCGAATATAGGAGCAAAGAGGTCCTTCTGCAGTTGTACAGAGCCCTAGTGAGATCACACCTGGAGTATTGTGTGCAGTTTTGGTCCCCTAATTTGAGGAAGGACATTCTTGCTATTGAGGGAGTGCAACTTAGGTTTACAAGGTTAATTCCCGGGATGGTGGGACTGTCATATGCTGAGAGAATGGAGCAGCTGGGCTTGTACACTCTGGAGTTTAGTAGGATGAGAGGGGATCTCATTGAAACATATAAGATTGTTAAGGGCTTGGACACACTAGAGGCAGGAAACATGTTTCCGATGTTGGGGGAGTCCAGAACCAGGGGCCACAGTTTAAGAATAAGGAGTAAGCCATTTAGAACGGAGATGAGGAAACACTTTTTCACACAGTGTGGTGAGTCTGTGGAATTCTCTGCCTCAGAGGGCTGTGGAGGCAGGTTCTCTGGATGCTTTCAAGAGTGAGCTAGATAGGGCTCTTAAAAATAGCTGAGTCAGGGGATATGGGGAGAAGGCAGGAACGGGGTTCATGTTCACATTGAATGGCAGTGCTGGCTCGAAGGGCCAAATGGCCAACTCCTGCACCTATTGTCTATTGTCTCTTCTTCTGCCTACAGCAGTCATCAAAATACATAATGCCTGAGATAAACATTATTGTATTTGATTACAGAACTTTAGTTGCTTCTTAAAGAGTTAGTTAGAGTTAGACCAAACAGATGGTAGATATTATTTTAAGTATAATCAAATGGTTGGAATATATTTTAAAAATCAGTGGCAGAGAAAATATGGCCTTTTAGTTACATGACAAAGGCGAGAGATATATAAGGTACTATATATGCAAATCAAATAGAGTCCCTTCCTTTTCCTGCTTCCAAACAACAAAAACTTTCTGAAGCTAAAAAAAGGGGGAAAAATGTGAAATTGATTAAGAAGGGAAGGAAACCAGGGTCACTGACGGCAACTTGCAAAGTGGCAATTGTTTTCAACAGGAAAATAAAGTTTTTGCAATACACAAATAATAATCTGCACTCACTGTCAGAGAAAAAGGAATACTATACGTTTAGAGATGTGAAGTTAAAGTTACAATTGGAACCTAATGATATTAAAATGTGTTTGTGAGTATTTAACTTACAGAAATAACTTTACAGGCCTCACCACTTGCAGCCTTTGTATGATTTACTCATTTGCTGTGTGGCAAATGCTATCAAACTGGCTGTACTTGCCTAATGGAAAACCAGTGTTAAACAGGGGAACCTGGATCTGTTTTGTGTGAAGGTACACAAAAATGCTGGAGAAACTCAGCGGGTGCAGCAGCATCTATGGAGCGAAGGAAATAGGCAACGTTTCGGGCCTAAACCCTTCTTCAGCATTTTTGCCTATTTCCTTCGCTCCATAGATGCTGCTGCACCCGCTGAGTTTCTCCAGCATTTTTGTGTACCTTCGATTTTCCAGCATCTGCAGTTCCTTCTTAAACACTCTGTTTTGTGTGAGATGCGCTAAAATGAAATTTTATCACACAAGGTGGTATTATGTCTAATCAAATTGTCTTTGCACACCATAACCTGGTATAAAAGCTTGTTTCCGTGCCGTTTGATTCTATGACCCTAACACACTAAAAAGCTTGTGGAACAAGAACCATAAAAACACCTTCGTCTGAAGAAGGGTTTCGGCCCGAAACGTTGCCTATTTCCTTCGCTCCATAGATGCTGCTGCACCCGCTGAGTTTCTCCAGCTTTTTTGTGTACCATAAAAACACCATATTGTCATCAGGTTCACAGACATGCTACAGGTAAGGAGATCTGCCATTCTTCTTTGATCTGGCTTGTTTGCGACTCCAGGCTTACCACAGAGGTTGCCTCTCAACTGCTTCCTCGGTTCATGGTCAACTAATTCGAAATGTTGGCTTTGCCAGCAACATTTACGCTCACGTTCCAAAAACAAGTAAGTAAGAAATAAAATAATTTCTAATTTAATTTAGTTTCATTGAGTTTAGTTTAGTGTCATCTGTACCGATTGTCATGTACACATTTTAATGGAACTGCCGGCCTTCTCTATAAAAAAAGTGCTTGTCCATCAGATTTCAGTACGGTCCAAATTGTTGTCTGTCTGTCGGTCTGGGGATTGTGGCATGCACTTTGTATTGGATGGTACTTAGATCAAAGTAGAAACGACAGATGCTGGTTAATATGCAAAAGGACACAAAGTGCTGGAGTAACTTAGCAGGTCACGCAGCATCTCTGAAGAACATGGATATGTTTTGGGTCGAGACGTTTCTTCAGAGTCTGGAGTCTGAAAAAAGATCTTGACCCAAAACTTTACCTATCTATGTACTCCAGAGATACTGCCTGACCTGCTGAATTACACTGTTTAAGAAAGAACTGCAGATGGTGTTTCTCCAGCATTTTTGTCTACCTTTGCTGAATTACACTTGCACTTTGTGTACTAAGATCATAATCTATTTCACAAGAATCATTTCACAACGTAATAAAAACATGCAGCTCAACCAATAATACACAGAGCTTGCAAATTTACATGATATAACATGGAGCAGCCCATTTCAAACTTGATATCAACACAACTATCACCTCATGCCAAATATATTGTTAATTGTTAAACGCTACTACATACTTATGAGTCATTAAGGCAAGATGACAAGTGGGTTTGATAAACAGGGATCTTATCAATGGCTATCTAAGAAAAATAATCCCGGTTGGGTGGAAAAAAAATGACCATCAGCAATTTAACTTCCTGAAATTGCCAATTAAAAAGCAGATTTGCAAAACACAATTTTGTTTGGACAAAATAAACGATTCAAAGCAGCAAACCTTAACAAAATAAATGTGCTTACTTCTCTCAATATCAATCTGAACACCACAATCATTCAGCTAAGTAATTTCTTAGAACATAGAACAGTACAACACAGGAACAGACCCTTTAGACCGCAGTGTCTGTGCCAAACTTGATGCCAAATTAAATTTTTAAGAAAAAACTGCAGATGCTGGAAAAATCGAAGGTAGACAAAATTGCTGGAGAAACTCAGCGGGTGAGGCAGCATCTATGGAGCGAAGGAATAGGTGACGTTTTGGGTCAAGAC
Organism: Amblyraja radiata; assembly: GCF_010909765.2. NCBI lineage: Eukaryota > Metazoa > Chordata > Chondrichthyes > Rajiformes > Rajidae > Amblyraja > Amblyraja radiata. Next base: position 125,808,401 of record NC_045957.1, on the reverse strand, counting down.
CCTTCTTCAGACTGAATTAAATTAATCTTGTCCGCCTGCACATTATCCATATCCCTCTGTTCCATGCATTTTCACGTGCCTATCTAAAAATCTCTTCATTTAAACATAATGATGTACAATAATAAATCTATAACTGATTAAAGTCAGTGTTGATCTGTAAGATTTAATCCAGTGTTAATTTCTGAGGTTATCAATGTCATGAGTGAAGGGTTTTTTTAAAAACAGAAAAGTTGTATTCGTTATCAACAAATTCTGAAACAGATCCTCTGGTTTTGCTTCCACTCTGGTTTGGTGTGTTCTGAGCTGGCTGATGGCTTCAATATTGGAATAACAGACTCTTCCACATGAACTACAAAATTGGGAAATAACTTAAATTGGTAAGGGTTTTTGAATGTGCCTATTATCCAGAAGTTGCATATCATTATATTGGAAAGGCGTTGAAAATTGAAATTTTACTATCATTAAATGATAGTATTCATAAAAATGCAAGGGCATTGCTATAACACACAAGAATAAGTTATATTTTATAACCTAGTAAAGTTAGGTGTATTACACTCCCGGAAGATCCTAGAGGGCTACAGGCCACTGCCATACCCCGGCAGCAGGCATGGCTCGCCTGCCACTGAACCGGGAACCTGCCTGGAGTGGGAGCCTCGTTTGAGGTTCATCTCCTGCCCGTCCCTGAAGACCGAGATCCAGAGAGAAGAGTGGAGGAAGTCGGTAATGGCAGCGAACACTGAACAAAGGGCTGGTATGAAGAGCCGGGGGCTTTACCTTCCACACCCTGAAGATCGGCTGTGGGAGGAACCCACAAGGCATGAAGGCTGAAGGTGGCCGACCGAGGAGAGCGACAACAGTTCGCTGGACATTCTGGATCGAGCCGACGGCTGCAACGGGCCTTTATGGCTAGCTGCAGCTGGGACTTTGAAAATGGTTCAAAACCTGGCGACTCTTGATTAGGGACTCAGTGGGCTGTTTCTATACATAATGTACCTAACCAGTGAATTTACGATTTCTCTGCACTCTTTCCCGCTGAACGGCATCTTTCTTAGTGAAGAATAACAAAAACGGAACATTATACTCGACGTGTGGCCTCGCAACCATCCTGTACATCCATAACATAATGTTCCAATTTATTGATATAGATGACAAACAGCAATGGGCCCAGCATTGATCCCTAACCACTGGTCATGGGCTTCCAGTATGTCAAACAACCTTCCAACACCATCCTCTGATTGTTACCGTTAAGCCAATTCTGTATCCAGTTACCGACCTCTTCTTGAATCCCATATGACCTAACCTTCCGAAGCAGACTATCATGCGGAAACATATGAAAGGCCTTGCTGCAATCTATGCAGACTAGGACTATGTAGTCTATGCTATACCCTTCCCTCAATAACCTTCTTGATTACTTTTTCAAAAAACTCTATCAAATTCATGCATAAAACCAGGCTCTTCAGCCCTCCTCATTACAATTTCTTACCCCTCAAAATCCTCTCCGGTAACATCACTGTCACGGTTTACAGGCTTAGTAGTTGTTAGTCTCCAGATTTTTCTTTGCAGCTCTTCTTAAATAGAGGACAAAATTAGCCACCCTCCAGCCTTCTGGGACCTCATGCACGTCTAACGATCATTCATTTATCCGACAAGTCATCCTCGAACACGAGGGACTGCCTTAGAAGGAGAAGGAGATCTCTGATATTTTATTACAGATGATGGTTGGTGAGGGGCAACATGTTGATATGATTTAGGAGGTAGCCAAGATTCAATCTAAGTGCATATATGAGGTAATGTTGAGAAATGTATGCAGGTGATGTTGCAAGTAGAATGAGATGACTGAAGTCCACCTAGTGGAATGTCAATGAAGGGAAATTAGAAGCGAGTAACATGGTCAACCTTGTCAGAGATTGCTGAATGGTTAAGTATGATAAATTGCCTCAGACCTTATTGTAGAACACAGGTTCAATCCTGAACTCCTGGTGCATGTTTTTGTGTAACTCCGTCAACTACACTGAACTACATTCATCCCTTCCACTGCTGTCACAGGCACACAGTGACTGTTGTGTGTACTATCTACAAAATGTATTGCAGTTACCTGACCAAACTTCACCAACAACTCTTACAAAAATCTCAATCTCTACAACCAAGAATGACATGGGCAGCAGGTATACAAATATTATCACTTCCGGGTGTTCTTCCAATACACACAGAAATATATTTGGTCTTTCATCATCACTGGTTCAACATCCTATAATTCCTTGCTCAGGAGCACTGTTCATAAGTTGATAGGTTTTAGGAGCAGAATGAGGCCTTTCACAGCATCAAGTATACTCCGCCATTCAATTATGACTGATCTATTTTCCCCTCTCTCAACCCCATTCTCCTGCCTTCTCGCTATAACCCCTGACACCCAAACTAATCAAGTATCTGTCAATCTCTGCCTTAAAAATATCCATTGACGGCCTCCACAGCCTACTGTGGCAATGAATTCCACAGATTCACTACCTTCTGGCTAAGGAAATTCCTCCTCATCTTTCTAAAGATACAGTACGTCCTTCCTCTTATTCTGAGGCTATGACCTCTGGCCCTAGACTCTTCCACTAGTGGAAACATCCTCTCCACATCCACACTATCTAGACATTTCACTATTCAGTAAATTGCAATGAGAGTTCTGAACAGTGGCACTGTGGGAGTAAACATCTACAGAATGACTACAGTGATTCAAGATGGGCTACTTGCATTAGGGCTAGGCAATAAATATTGGCTGTGCAAGCAAAGCCCAGATTCCAAAAGCGAATGCAAAAAAAAAATATCAGCAAGTTCAGGATTTCTACACTTGCTTGTGTGAAGACAGAGGTCTGTGATTTCCTGGTGGTTGTTTTTCCAACTGCACTTCATTGCTTCATTGATTATAGCAAACTTCCTGTAATTGTCCAGCGCTGATGCTGGGGAATCTACCCACTGAACCTTGACTCGGTAAGTCTTCGCTCTGGAACAATGGCTTCTTTACAATGGGGAGGCAATAGCTGTGAAGGGTCTAGGTATTGGTTGTTTACATTTGTTTAGACTTGATTCCATTTATTGAACTTTTTTTTAAAAATCGTGCTTTTATTTAAAATCTAAAAGACAACCTTGAGCAAAGGAGACACAGGAAAATGCAGACGCTGGAATGTTGACTAAAACACAAAGTGTTTGAGTAACTCAGTGGGTCAGGCGACGTCTGTGGTAGGAACAGATTGGCAAAATGTTCCCCATCTGTTCCTTTTACTGATGCTGCCTAACCCATTCGGTTACTCCTGTATTTTGTATTTTACCTCAAACAAAGGATATCTCTTTGGTGGCTGAAAGTCCCTGTATGTGTTGTGAATCTGTGGAATTCTCTGCCACAGAAGGCAGTGGAGGCCAATTCACTGGATGTAGTCAAGAGAGAGTTAGATATAACTTAGGGAAAACAAGGGATATGGGGAGAAAGCAGGATGGGGGTTCTGATTTTGGATAATCAGCCATGATCATATTGAATGGCGGAGTTGGCTCAAAGGGCCGAATGGCCTACTCCTGCACCTATATTCTATGTTATATGTTTCTATATTTCTCACTCCCTCCCTTCCTCCATTTCCCACATTTGAAAAGCCTAGACCATGAATAATTATTCATCAACTTCTGTAAGAACAGTTATAAGTGACTCTGGCTGTGTAGTTTTGTGAACTTGGTTATATTCTCCAGCAACTGCAGGTGCAATGTTTGACACTAGGACAGACTTGGTGACATCAAAATAATTTTTTTTTTTAGGTTTACACATGACGTCTATTTCAATGGGCATTAAGATTCTATCAGAAGCATTGCTGCTCAAGAGTAACAGATCTGCTTTCAACAGGAAATTCTACCAAGTAGACATGGCGTCTTACATTGAGACTCTGCAGATACGATATACGTACTTCTGTAGAACAATGAGAGGAAAAGGTCTTGGATGCCACTGACCTTTTCTGGCTGACAAGGTCAGTGGCTGCCGGTGATGGATAAAGGATGTGCTTTCATTTCTTCAGTCTATTATGACTTCCAGGCTGATTACTTTGCAGCTGTTTTATACTAAGGAAACAGAAGCTATCCTAGATGATTACACGTTTATTATGAATTTATATCAGTGGTTTAACTTTCATTCTAATTTTCCTTTTGGGCACTTTTAATGATCGATTGTTTGTATGTCCTGCACTACCTTTTCTCAGTTCCCCTGGAAGCACTTTTAAATATTTTCCAATGAGCAACTTTGAAGGCCAGTTCATGTTTAACTTTATTATAGTTATATCATCAAACATCTCACCATCCACATCGGATTTTATGCTAGTATACGGCATGGAAACAGGCTTTCAGCCCACGCTGACGAGTGATCACCCGTACACTAGTTCTATCCTACACACTAGGGGAAATTTAGAGACCTACCCATCTTTGGAATGTGGAAGGGAACCAGAGCACCTGGAGAAAACTCACATGGTCACAGGGAGAATGTACAAGCCCCATATAGACAGCACCTGTACTCGATCTCGAACTCAGGTCTTCAGCACCATAAAGCAGCAACTCTACCACTGCACCACTGAGTCGCCTAGTTTCTGCAGTAATATTAGACCATAAGACATAAGAGCATAAGACATTGAATGAAAGTAGACTCGATGAGCTGAATGATCAAATTTGATCGTTCAGCCCATCGAGTCTACTCATTCATTCAATCATGGCTGATCTATTTTTCCCTCTCAAACCCATTCTGCTGCCTTCTTCCCATAATCTTTGATGCCTTTCCCAATCAAGAGCATATTAATGCTTTAAAATACACAATGTCTTGGCCTCCATTGCCATCTGTAGCAATAAATTCTATAGATTTCCCACCCTCTGGCTAAATAAATACTAAATGTATGTCCTTTTATTCTGAGGCTGTGCTCTCTGGTCCTAGATTCTCACATTACCAGACATATCCTTTCCATGTCCACTCTGTGTAGGCCTCCCATTATCCAGTAGGTTTCAATAAGATTCCCCCTTCATCTCATTGTTGACATGTATTGTAAATGAATGGAATCAATATATCAATAATTTATCAATAAAACAACATAATCAGAATATTGCTGCAATGGGAATCATGGGCTTGAAATTGTATTGGCCATAAATACTATATATATGCTATGTGGGAACCTAGGTCTGTTGAACACAATGCCATAATCGGTACTTAGTTTACATGTGGTGTTTCAGGGAAGATTATTCACACTTTGAAATCAAGACCCGAGTGCATTTAAACGTGAGTGATCATATGAGAATCACACATCTGCTGTAATCAATCAATGTCCTTCCTCCAACTCTTAAAGGGGAATAGCCATTGAGTCCGAGACACATTCCAACCACTGCTGAGAGCAAAATCTAAGAGACAACCAAGCACCAAGCATGACAGCTACAGGGGAGGTGTTGCACATTTGGAAATGCAGCTACACTGTATTTCTGCTTCCTCCATTAGTCAGTGCCTGGATAAAGGTGGAGATGGTAACTTGGGAGATAAGTACAAGCAGTGAGGCCGTACAGGCCTGAACCCAAAACCATACATTTAATTATCCCAGTATCACAATTCTAATCTGCCACAGCATCATCACCATAACAACGCACTTTCTTTTACCTCAGCAATCTCACATCTCATTCCTCGCTCACAGTTGCAACCTCTCAACCATTGAAGGTATTTGCTCACATAGAGAAACACTCACTACAGTCTTCATTACTTGATGAGGTATACAAAATCATAAGAGAGATAAAGATAAGGGAAGTGGTCATGGCCTTCTTCCAAGGATAGAGGAGCCCAGAATTAAAGGGCAAAGGCTTAACGTGAAATGGCAAAGCTTTAAAAGAAACACAGTTCCTTCACCCAGAGAGTGGTTCATATATGGAACAAGCTGCCAGAGAAAGCTCTAGAGACAGGAAAAATAGTCACATTGAAAATAAATTTGAACAGGCTCAGTTATAGCAACTAACTATAGATTCATTGAAGCAAACAGTTTGTCGGGTTGGAGGCAGGTGACTAGTGGGGTGCCTCAGGGATCTGTGTTGGGTCCTTTGTTGTTTGTCATGTACATCAATGATCTGGATGAAGGTGTGGTAAATTGGATTAGTAAGTATGCAGATGATACCAAGATAGGGGGTGTTGTGGATAATGAAGAGGATTTCCAAAGTCTACAGAGTGATTTAGGCCATTTGGAAGAATGGGCTGAAAGATGGCAGATGGAGTTTAATGCTGATAAATGTGAGGTGCTACACCTTGGCAGGACAAATCAAAATAGGACGTACATGGTAAATGGTAGGGAATTGAAGAATGCAGTTGAACAGAGGGATCTGGGAATAACCGTGCATAGTTCCTTGAAGGTGGAATCTCATATAGACAGGGTGGTAAAGAAAGCTTTTGGTATGCTAGCCTTTATAAATCAGAGCATTGAGTATAGAAGCTGGGATGTAATGTTAAAATTGTACAAGGCATTGGTGAGACCAAATCTGGAGTATGATGTACAATTTTGGTCGCCCAATTATAGGAAGGATGTCAACAAAATAGAGAGAGTACAAAGGAGATTTACTAGAATGTTGCCTGGGTTTCAACAACTAAGTTACAGAGAAAGGTTGAATAAGTTAGGTCTTTATTCTTTATTCTATGGAGCGCAGAAGGTTAAGGGGGGACTTGATAGAGGTCTTTAAGAGGGTCAAGAGCTTCAAATTCCTGGGCGTGCACATCTCTGAAGATCTTTCCTGGTCCGAGAACACTAATGCAATCATCAAAAAAGCACATCAGCGCCTCTACTTTCTGAGAAGATTACGGAGAGTCGGATTGTCAAGGAAGACTCTCTCTAACTTCTACAGGTGCACAGTCGAGAGCATGCTGACCGGTTGCATCGTGGCTTGGTTCGGCAATTTGAGCGCCCTGGAGAGGAAAAGACTCCAAAAAGTAGTAAACACTGCCCAGTCCATCATCGGCTCTGACCTTCCTTCCATCGAGGGGATTTATCGCAGTCGCTGCCTCAAAAAGGCTGGCAGTATCATCAAAGACCCACACCATCCTGGCCACACACTCATCTCCCTGCTACCTTCAGGTAGAAGGTACAGGAGCCTGAAGACTGCAACAACCAGGTTCAGGAATAATTACTTCCCCTCAGCCATCAGGCTATTAAACCTGGCTCGGACAAAACTCTGATTATTACCAACCACTTTCTGTTATTTGCACTATCAGTTTATTTATTCATGTGTGTATATATTTATATCATGGTATATGGACACATTTATCTGTTTTGTAGTAAATGCCTACTATTTTCTGTGTGCTTAAGCAAAGCAAGAATTTCATTGTCCTATACAGGGACACATGACAATAAACTCACTTGAACTTGAACTTGAAAATGATGAGAGGGATAGACAGAGTTGATGTGGACAAGCTTTTCCCTTTGAGAATAGGGAAGATTCAAACAAGAGGACATGACTTCAGAATTAAGGGACAGAAGTTTAGGGGTAACATGAGGGGGAACGTCTTTACTCAGAGAGTGGTAGCGGTGTGGAATGAGCTTCCAGTGGAAGTGGTGGAGGCAGGTTCGTTGGTATCATTTAAAAATAAATTGGATAGGCATATGGATGAGAAGGGAATGGAGGGTTATGGTATGAGTGTAGGCAGGTGGGACTAAGGGAAAATAATTGTTCGGCACGGACTTGTAGGGCCGAGATGGCCTGTTTCCGTGCTGTAATTGTTATATGGTTATATGGTTAGCACAGGGCAGCACAATGGTGCAGTGATAGAGCTGTTGACTTTCGGAGCTAGAGACCCAGATTTGATCCTGACTATGGGTGCAGTTTGTATGGAGTTTGTACCTTCTCCCTGTTACTGTGTGGGTTTTCTCCAAGTGCTCCAATTTCTTCCCACACTCCAAAGATCTCGCTACATGTGACAATAAACCACACTAAAACTAAAACTAGTGTGTTGGATAGTGTTAGTGTACGTGGTGATCACTGATCGGCCTGGACTTAGTGGACCGAAGGGCCTATTTCTGCACCATATCTCTAAAGTCTAAAGCATAGAAACAGGCCATTCAGCCCATCTTGCCAATGCTGACCAAGGAACAAGCTGCCAGAGCAGATAGTTGAGGCAGAGAATAGTGCAACGTTTAGGAAACAATTAGACATGTATATGGATAGGACGTTTAGAGGGATATGGGTTAAACGCAGGCAGGTGGGACTACTGTAGATGTGACATGTTGGTCGGTGTTGTCCGAAGGGCCTTTTTCCATGCTGTATCACTCTATGACTCCAAGCACACAAAATCAATGGCCAACAACAGCTAACCCAGAAGCACCAGTAAATATATTTACTTTAATGTTGGCATCAAATGAAAAGCATTAGATAAAATTCGACCATTGTGAGACAAGCTCGTTTTACCCTACTGATGATGCGTTGTTGCAATAGTAATCCTGCTCAGTACATGAGGAGCCGCAGGTTCGTACATTTGGTGTATGTGCTTGGATGAGGAGTCAATGGTGCGAAGCTACCATCCGCAGGATTATGACTTGTTTCTATCAAGAGGGAGTTAGATTTAGCTCTTAGAGCTAAAGGAATCAAGGGATATGGGGAAAAAGCAGGAACGGGGTACTGATTTTGGATGATCAACCATGAATGTCGGTGCAGGCTCGAAGGGCCAAATGGCCTACTCCTGCACCTATTTTCTATGTTTCTATGTTTCTATAAGACTGTCCTAAACATGGTCATGATTTATATAGGGAAAGTTAAAATCATGGGACATCATGTTACAGTTGTGTAGAACATTGGTGATGCCGCATCCTCTCTAGCTAATTCACATCCTTCCTATCGTGCTGTATGTGCGGTTCTGGTGTTTGTATATATGATTAAGCTAGACGGGTGACAAGAACAGATTCACAGCAGTTGCTGGAACAGGAAGGCTTAATATAAGAGACTGGGACTGGTTTTCCTGGAGCAAAGAAGGTTGAGGGGTGACCATAACGAGGGTTATGAAATCACAGGGAACCTAAAACGGGGGATGGTCACAATTTAATTTCCTGGGTGAGGGAGTCTAAAAGTGGAAGGAATAGATTTAAGGTGAGAGGGGAGAGATTTTAAGGAGATGTGAGAGGCATGTATTTCAACAAGGAAGGTGATGGGTATATGGAATGGGCTGTCAGAGGAAGTGATAGTGCCATGTACAATTACAATGTTTAAAAATCCATTTGATAAGCTCATGGATAGGAAAGGTTTAGAGGGATTCAGGCCAAAAATGCAGCAAAACGGGATTAACGCAAGAAGGCACATTGAACATTATGGACAAGTTGAGCCAAAGGGCTGGGTTGTGTGCTGTATAATTCAATTACTTTATTACATGGAGTAGACTTGCTGCAATGTCCAAGTGTGGATGTCAAGGAAGAATGAGATGGGAGGTATTGCACAGTCCCTAGCAATCCTTCCAACTGCTGATATTTCTTTGGTGAGACCTTTGCTAACCATGGTTCTTCTTCTTCTCTGGTAATCTTGATGAAGCTCTCATAAGAATGAATGAGCATAAGTGAATTAAAGAAAGACTACATCAGGCCAATTGTATCATGACTGAATCAACTTCAATTATCATTACCCATGAAATCCAGAAACATATCCACACTCCTGGGATATATTAAACAGACCAATCTGCCCAGATTAATTCAGAGGACAAAAATTCAATTTTAATCTGCCATAATCCTGGAAGAGAGAATTGTCCTGAAATGCATATTATGGGAGTAGTGCTGTTGCCTACAAATGAGGAATTAAAAATATAACTTGCACTGGGAATCTTGATACTCAACAACGTACCTCGGTGACTGCCAATCACCCCCCACCCCCCGGACACTTATTATCACTTATTATTATTTATTCAAATAATTTGCTATGTCGCTCTTCCAGGGAGATGCTAAATGCATTTCGTTGTCTCTGTACTGTACACTGACAATGACAATTAAAATTGAATCTGAATCTGAATCTGAATCTGAATGAGTAGTAATATCAATTTCTGTTTATTTGTTTGTAGAATATGAGCATTGCTGATAGGTCTAGAATTTGTTGTTTGACCCCTGAGAAGGTTTGGTGAGTTACATTGAATCACTGCAGCAAGCTGACTCATGCACTGTTATTATATAATTAATTCCAAATTTCCACCTAAAATCAATATAGAAATTACAATACATAATCCTGTCAAGATATTGTGCAACCTGGATATTGCAGGCAGTGTAGTTTCCAAGGCCATTCATTCCCACTACATACCATGGTAATATATCCAACAATGGTGATGCAGAAGTTTGGACTGGCTGGAAAGTTAGATTCTTTTATGTATGCTTTATCAATGAAACCAAGCCATTGCTTCCATCTGTGTGAGAGCTTCCCTTAATATTGTCATGTAGGAAGATATTGACGAGGGGGACACTCTACGGCAGACAGGGATGATTATCCATTTTTCATGTCAAAGTGCTTCATTCAAAGATATGGGTTTTTTTCTCAATATTAGTTATTGTAGCTGCTCTGGAGTTTATTCCGTAATTTTGAGGGCATTTAGCGACAGTACAATGGATCTTGAACCACATTTAGGCTTGTCCAAAGATTTCAAATCCTGTAGAACATTTGCAAAAATGGCTGGGCCTTTACAGCAATCCAACGGTTTCATGTTCACCATTACTGAGTAGAATTTATTATTCCAGATTTATTTAATCAATTTATTTTAAATTTGCTTTATTGACTTGGGTTCATTGGAGTAGGTGACTCTGGAAAACTGGATTTATAGCTATAATGGCCAAAAGTGATAGGTATCTTTCCTGAGAATGCAATCTAATAAGTTAAAGTACTTAAAAAAAAATGAAACACCACAAATTGTTTGAATTTTTATTCACGTGAGCTTAGTAAAAATGGCTCCTGCAATATTGATAAGGACCTCTGAGTGTGTTTGGCTAAAATTTCCCTTTACACTACTTTTTCAAATCATAGACATATTTAATATTTCCAATGTTTGACTTGCTTATACATTTAGCAAGTGTCCAAGGATCATTCTGGGACTGGAATTGTGCATTTAGCAATAATAGCATGTGCTATTAACCCTAATTTACTCATTAATGAGTACAAAAAATGAACGTCAAGAGCTGTAAACCACTCAAATTTGGCGATGATTTGCGAAAGGTCCATTTCACACATAAAAGGACCGTGGCTTCTCTTTTAATGTCAGCAATTACCTCATGTGCTGACTCACATGGTACACAGATTGAACCATGATAGCAATGGCATCTAAAACGATTTTAGGTAATTTCTGACGTGTCAGTGAAAGCAGTTGCAAATGACTTTGCTTGCTGGATTAGATGAGATAAGGTACCACGTTTTAACATCATATGGTATTTATTGAATCCATCATCAACAAAATAACAAAACAGGAAGCAACAACTGAACTACTGGAGTAGATAAACTTAACTAAAATGGAAACAGTATCATGACACTACAGAAATTTCTATGCAGAGATAGGGTTTTTTTTTAGCCCATTTTACTCATGATACAGTGAAAGTAAGGCTATCCAGAAACTTATGCGTGGTACCTTTTTCCATTTTATTTCTCAAATGCTATTATTTTTGTTTAGAATATACACCTGCCACTTGTTTGAGCAATGTCCCAACAATTTCTTTGCAGGAACAATTTCTCCAAAACACAAAGTGGTTCAGCCAACATCTGGGGAGGGAATAGACAGGCAACGTTTTGGGTCAGGAACCTTCTTCAAATTCCAATATCTGCGGTCGCTTTTGTCAACAATTTTTCTCAGTCATCCCCCTCACTTTTGTTTTAGTAATGGTCTCAAGTTTAGCTTTTTGTACTTCAAGTATAAGGAATACGAGTTTCTCTTTCTAGCCATTCTGGACACCCTTACTGATACAAAGGCAATTTGGGATACCTCAGAGAAGGGAAGACCAGTTGCAAATGGGGACTGGGTGTATATTTGGGGATTCGGTTAGCAAGATTCCACTCATACAATGGTACACAAATAAACTCTGTTGATCCAGCCAGACTACACTATTGTTTCTCAGCTATTAGAATCCAGAAGCTCCTCTCCTAGCCCTATCACTAGCACAGTATATTTTGTACGTAATGAATTAACTATTGTTGCGAATCCTGGAATCCTAGAACATTTATAACACAGAAGGAGTCATTCATATCCGTGCTGTCACAACTCCTCCATTATACCCTCAAGTGTTCTTTAAATGTACTGAGGATGTCTGCCTCTACCAATTCTTCGGGCAGCAAGTTCCAGGCTTCCATCATAGCTCAACTCCACAGTAATCCATCTCCTAATTACTTTGAGCCTTTGGCGCCTGACTTTTAACCCTTTTGCTATCTAGCTCTTTCATAAATTTGTACATCTCGTTTAAATCTCCCTTTTGCCTTGTAAGCTCCGAAGGAAACAACTGCAGTCTTATCATTTTTTCCTCTTGGCAAAAATGTTCCAGTTCCAGCAAATTTCTTCTATGTTCTCTGCAGTGTAAGCACATTTTCCTGAAATGCCATGGTCAGAACAGTGCATGGGAATCTAGCTGTGGTCCAACTACTGTAGATTTAGAGTAATTGAAGCATGGAAAATTTCAGGACTCCTTTGGTGGAGGGGCATATAGTATAGAGGAAGCAGGGGCTTGGACAAGGGGGTGAGTGGGCAAAGAAGTGGCAGATGGAATAAAGCGTAGCAAAGTGTGCGGCCATACACTTTGAGAGTAGGAATAAACGCATATACTATTTTCTAAATGTGGAGAGGATTCAGAAATCAGAGGCGTAAAGGGACTCGGGGGTGCTGGTGCAGGATTCCCAAAAGGTTAATTTGATAGTTGAATTGGTAGTAAGGAAGGCAAATGCGATGTTAGCATTCATTTTGAGGGAACTAGATTATAAAAGCAGTGATGTAATTAAGAAACATTTGTTATCCTCTTTTATATTATTGGTTAGCTTACCAGCATATTTAATCTTTCCTCCTCATAATGCCTTTTTAGTTACCTTCTGTTGGTAACGTCAGTTAAATGTTACCACTGTACCTGCCTCAACTACCTCTTTGAATAAAATGCCTGTCACTAAAAGTTTTGCCTGCTTCACATGTTGTTATATACAATCCCATGACATGATTTCAAGGAGCAAAATGTTACAGAGATGTCTTAATAAATACCTATCCCTCAATCTGCATCATTGAAGTATTTCTAAAGTATCATTTTCTAAAGTAGTTGAGAAGAAATTGGAACAAAATCGGAGATCAAATTAGGATTTGTAAAGAAGTGCATCAGATGGTGGATTCCTGAGGAGATAGTTGAGGCAGGGACTATCCCAACATTTAAGAAGCAGTTAGACAGGTTTATGGATAGGAGAGGTTTGGAGGGATATGGACCAAATGCTGGCAGGTGAGGCTATTGTAGCTGAGACAAAGTGTTTTGTTGGAGGTCTAGACTTTTTTTTATGTGGGGGGGAAGGGGGGAAACTACCTTTCAGGGTCCCTACCTGGTCGGAGAGGCAGCTTTTCTCCGGGCTGCAGCTTCGACCCGTCCTCGCGGCCTACCAACGGGCCTGGAGCGGCGTTTCCTGTCGGGGACCGCCCAGAACCACGGCTTCGGCGGCAGCACAGCGCTGGAGCACTATCGCGGAGCGGGTGATGCCTTGCCCGGGTCGCCGCGCTGGAGCTCCGGTGAGCTGAGACCGCCGGGTAAAACATCGCGGGACTGTGGAGCGACCAGATGCGGGCTGCGGCGCTGAACTTTACACCGGGAGCCTGGGATCTCTAGATGAGATCGCCAGTTGTGGAGCTCCAACCGGCGCGGCCTTGTTGGCTTCGGAAGCCGCGGCCTCCAGTGCAGAAGCGGCCGTTCCAGGGTTCCCAGGCCGCTGGGAGGACTCTCCCGACGCCGGAGCAACATCACCCGCCGAGAACGGCCTGGAACATCGGGCCTCCGTAGAGGCAACTGTGGAGGCCTCAATGGGCACGACTATGGGTGAACTGGGGTTGGGGACTGGACTTTGTGCCTTCCCTCATGGTGGGAGCCATTGTGGGGGGATGTTCTATGTGTTTAAGACTCTCATTGGTGTTATGTCTGTATTCTTTTTTTGTGTGCTGCAAAATGGCAAAAAGCATTTCACTTCACTACACCTGGGTGTATGTGAATGTGATTAATAAAATACCTTTTATACCTTTGATACATGCTGGCCAGTGTGGGCAAGTTGTGCCAAAGGGCCTACTTCCACACTGTATCCCTCTACGACTTTGATCAAAAATGATTTACAAACTTCTCCAGTGAATGTAATGGGCCTGTTCCACCGAGGCAACTTTTTAGGCGACTGCAGGAGACTTTGCAGTCATCACATGGTCGCCACATGTTCGCAGGTGGTTGCCGGGAGTCGCCTTCATGGTCGTGAGAAGTTCCCACATTTTGGGAACTAGTCGCAGCCTCATTATGATCGCTGCTAATTTATCAACATGTTGAAAAATTAGCGCCGACTAGAATGAAGTCACCATGGAGAGTAGCTCGAATTCTCGAGCCGTAGGTGGGTCGCAAGGAGGTCCGAGTGGGTTGCCAGGAGGTCAAAGGTTCTCGGAGGTTCTCGTAGGTTGGATCCAGTGCAGACCGGTGAATTTCATTGGCTCATTGGGGGGAAAAAACGGTAAGTAGTAGTTTTCAGAACCAAGGAAAACCGACCGGTAATGTTAATGTCCGCCGAGCTTCACAGCCGTGTATCTCTGGCTTCTTAAATGTTGTCTCCACTTCTTCTCCCTCCTTCTCCCCCCCTTCCCCCCCCCCCTCCCCCCATCTTTTAAAGGACTTACCGTACACTGTGTTTTAGCCGTCTTAATTACAGCGCCAACCTTCCTGTTCATCGCGGTGTGTGTCACCTTGGCTTTGCACCGTGGGAATTTTTTAGACAGCACTCCCCCGCTTGCCCTGGCTCCCGCCTTTGCAGTGTGTGTGTGTTCCACTCTGACAGTCGCCGTTCCAGTTCCCGGTTTTTCAGGCGACTGCCAGCAACTTGACAATCGCCGACAGTCCGCTGAAAAATCGCCTAAGTGGGACAGGCCCGTTACTTCTAGATTCTGTAACTATTTTTGAGGCTCCTCCAGAGAAATGCTGAATGCAATGATGACATGGACAGGTAAAGAACACAACACAAATGTATAAATTGAGGCACAAAATAGCTCAATGTAATTTATGCCTCTCTTGCGTGGTAAAGCTGAAAAATGGCAGTTACTGGATGTGTGACCATTATTTATTATTGACTGGCAGCATGGTTCAAGTTTTATAATTATAGAATCATAGTCAAACTTACATTTTCTGGGACAAATGCCCCACTTGTGATCCGCATAGTCCGAGGTAGTTGCGCACCAAAGATTCCCGTCCGTTCTGCCCTCTTTTGTACACTTTGTATACCACGTCTTTGAATATTTGAAAGGAATTACACAGGGTTGTCCATTTGAATTTCCGTATATTGTAAATAAATCTGAAAGGGAAAGAAGATTTTCCAGAACTGATTTACTTAAATCTCTGTGTTAAATCACATGATGTTAGAATCAATCCCATGCTCTTTCCACACTAGGTCCAGATGAGAAAAACCTACCTTCCCACTCAAGGCATCATCAGTGTCTTGATAGCAGTGCAAAGGGAAATCTCCCTGTTAGCTTTAGGGCCCTGTACGCGTTCATTCCAAGAGCTCTCCCGAGTTTAAAAAAAATCAAACTCGTGGTAAGCACGGAGAATGAACGTAGCGGGTACGTCGGAGCTCGGGGACGTCTCTTAGCGCTAACTGCAGGTACTCGGGAAGACTCGCTAACGGCAGGTAAGCATGGGAAGATTCGTGAAGATTTTTTAACACGATGAAAAATGTCCACAAGAGCCCCGAGTACCGACGAGTGGCCATTACTGTAAATCTCTGAGTTCGAATCAGGGCAAACTCGGGGGAACTCTTGGAATGAACTCGTACCGTGGGACAGGGGTTTTAGCAGCTGGAAATCCTTACCCTGAATCTTGCCAACCATCTAAGGTGGGATTCATTTAACACAAATTTTTAATGTCTGTGGCATACAGTTATATTTAAGCACAACAAAAGATTGGGTAAATAATTTTTTAAATGAGATCATTAAAAATGTAACTCCAAGTAGTGAAATAGAACATAGAAAAGCAGCACACTAAAACACCCATGCAGCCCACAATATCTGTGCCAAGCGATGCCAATGTAAACTAATCTTCTCTGTCTACACATGATCCATATCCCTTCCATTCCCTGCATATCCATGTGCTTATTTAAAAGCCTCTTAAATCCCACTATTGTTCCTGCCTCCACCACCACCCCTGGCAGTATGTTCCAGGCACCCACTACTCTCTGTGTAAAAAAATAGCACAGCATATCTCCTTTAATCTTTGCCCCTCTCACATTAACCCATTGCCCACTCACCCTAAACCTTTGCCATTTTGCCTTTGGCATTTGTACCCTGGTACGAGATGTTCTGAACATCTACCCTACTCTACTCTATCTACCCTATATGTGCCTCATAATTTTATATACTTTATATACAAGGAATTAAAAACATGTAACAGCTCTGCAATAAGTCTTAAAATAACTTCATATCCAAAGGCCTCCGCTTCAAATTGGAATTTTGCGGTCTCAGGTCCCACATCAGATTTTATCTGTCGCAGGACCTAAACGACAATTTCCTGGCGCACATGTTTAGAATTCTCAACAGGGTTGGGCTTCACCATTGAAATTCCCTCGGTAAATCTGGGATTTTTGAGTACAAGATTGGAACTTGGTGTGCGATTTACAAAACACACCTTCCCTCACAAATGCAACATGGATTTAAAAATTAGGAATAGCACGTTAAAGGGCATTAACTCTGCCAATACGATTCACCTTTACCCGTCTGCCTGTTATTAACACATATTTGGTCAATGATATGGAAATATTTATTAGGACTGGCAGCTTCTGTGGAGAGAGAATCAGAATAAATGTTTCAGTTTGATGAACTTTTGACACAAAAAGTAAACTATGTTTCTCTCTCCCGTCTTGTTGCCTAACACAAATATTTCTAGCACTTCATTTTATGTCAAATTTGCTGCATCTGCAGTTTTTTTTACATTTAAAGTTTCTAATATCTTTTACTTTCATCTAGAATTTTATATAATGGATTGGGAAGCATAAACATAGAAACATAGAAACATAGAAATTAGGTGCAGGAGTAGGCCATTCGGCCCTTCGAGCCTGCACCGCCATTCAATATGATCATGGCTGATCATCCAACTCAGTATCCCGTACCTGCCTTCTCTCCATACCCTCTGATCCCCTTAGCCACAAGGGCCACATCTAACTCCCTCTTAAATATAGCCAATGAACTGGCCTCGACTACCCTCTGTGGCAGAGAGTTCCAGAGATTCACCACTCTCTGTGTGAAAAATGTTCTTCTCATCTCGGTTTTAAAGGATTTCCCCCTTATCCTTAAGCTGTGACCCCTTGTCCTGGACTTCCCCAACATCGGGAGCAATCTTCCTGCATCTAGCCTGTCCAACCCCTTAAGAATTTTGTAAGTTTCTATAAGATCCCCTCTCAATCTCCTAAATTCTAGAGTATAAACCAAGTCTATCCAGTCTTTCTTCATAAGACAGTCCTGACATCCCAGGAATCAGTCTGGTGAACTTTCTCTGCACTCCCTCTATGGCAATAATGTCCTTCCTCAGATTTGGAGACCAAAACTGTACGCAATACTCCAGGTGTGGTCTCACCAAGACCCTGTACAACTGCAGTGTACAGAAGATAGATGTGGGCCAGGCGCAAGCCAGTGTGACTAGCTCTGTTAATATTCATTCACCCGTGCTTAACAAGTACTTATCTCCATTACATTAAAGATATTAAAAGACTCTGCCACCACCACCCTTTGAGGAAGAGACTTTCAAAGACTCATCAATTTAAAAAAAATCATCTTTAGTTTAGTTTAGAGATAAAGCATGGATACAGGCCTTTTGCCCCACCAGGACCTGTACACTAGTCCTATTATGGTACACCAGCGACAATCTACAGAGGTTAATTAACCTACAAACCTATAACCTACAAACCTACGGGTCTTTCTCCCAGCAGCTCAATCTTTACCAAATGGTCGCAGTTTTGTTCTCAGATTTGTCTCAGTGACTCAGTCTTCCTCAAACCTGTGACAGGGGAACACAGCTAGCAGTGATCCTCTCCTCTCCACATAAGAAATCCACTGATTCTCGTTTTTTGCCTTGAACCGCTCACTGGAAATTAATATTGTTCCCCAAGTAAGGATATGGCTATTACACACAGTAATCTAGATGTATGCTCAACAATGCCTTAACTAATTGAAGAATATCCTCCCAACATTTGTATTTGCCCAACATTAAATGTTAACAGACTCTGAAGAAGAGTCCTGGCCCAAAATGTAGTTTATCCATGTTCCCCTGAGATGCTGCCTGGCCCGCTGAACTACTCCAGCATTCTGTGTCTTCTTTAGTAAGCCAGTACCTTGTAGCGGCACCATACGTGGTGAATAAAGGTGAGACGTCAGGCCGGTTGAAAGACTTGTTTATTCAGTGGTAACAGTTTAGGTTGGTGCGCTAACTATAATCCAATGTTGCTGTAGCTGAGCGAGGTTGTTATGTCGGGCTCAGCTACCTGTCGACTCATCAAGATCTCGAGGTGAGAGACCTTAAGTACCAGGACACTCCCTCTAGCCCATGACGTGACGTGCCCGCCCTCGTATCTCCTGACGAGGGTTCGAGCATGAGTGGCCCGTGTTTAGGCTGACGTCACAACCTGCAGTTCCTTGTTTCTACAATATGAACAGTCTGTCAGCTTTCCTAACTAATTGCAGCATCTGAACCTTTAATGAATCATGCTGTAATCTTTGCAAGAATCTATGAAAGTAACAAACCACCACACACAAAAAAATGCTTATTCAGCAAAAGGAGTATTTTGCAATGGGATGCAATGTTAAACAATGAGAGGGGATGGGGAGGGGGACAAAACAGAATCAGGGGAGACGAGGACATGCAGGAAAGTGGCACTGAGTTACAACATAGAATACAGAACAATGCAGCACAGGAACAGGCCCTTCGACCTGCAATGTCCGCACTGAACTGGATCTAATCTCCTCTGCCTGCATGTTATCCATATCCCTCCATTCCCTGTATATACATGTGCCTATCCCAGAGCCTCCTAAGTGCCACAATCATTCCAAGCAATGTTAAAAACCTATGCTATGATATTATTGAATGGCAGAGCAAACTTACTTCTGCTTTATTTTGAAGAAAGAACTGCAAATGCTGGAAAAATCGAAGGTAGATAAAAATGCTGGAGAAACTCAGCGGGTGAGGCTGCATCTATGGAACGAAGGAATAGGTGACGTTTCGGGTAGAGACCCTTCTTCAGACGTCTGAAGAAGGGTCTCGACCCGAAACATCACCTATTCCTTCGCTGCATAGATGCTGCTTCACCCACTGAGTTTCTCCAGCATTTTTATCTACCTTCTGCTTTATTTTTTATGCTTTGTGTGAGAGCGAGAGAGATGTCCCTGAATGCCTGCTGTCAGAAAAATGCTGCACCATTATCAAACTCTCAGGACTCCTCCTGTGCCGATGGAAAAGTGGATGATATCTTCTCTCTGTCAGTGTGAAGCTTGTCTCATTTCCCTAATGCAGCAGTGAGAGCAGAGATCAGCAGTGGCCTGGAATGAACCTCAGGCTTGCAAAGCTGAAGGGGCTTGGACACACTAGAGGCAGGAAACATGTTCCCGATGTTGGGGGAGTCCAGAACCAGGGGCCACAGTTTAAGAATAAGGAGTAAGCCATTTAGAACGGAGACGAGGAAACACTTTTTCTCACAGAGAGTGGTGAGTCTGTGGAATTCTCTGCCTCAGAGGGCGGTGGAGGCAGGTTCTCTGGATGCTTTCTAGAAAGAGCTAGATAGGGCTCTTAAAAAATAGCGGAGTCAGGGGATATGGGGAGAAGGCAGGAACGGGGTACTGATTGGGGATGATCAGCCATGATCACATTGAATGGTGGTGCTGGCTCGAAGGGCCGAATGGCCTACTCCTGCACCTCATGTGTAAAAAAAAATAAAAACAAAAAAGAAGTGTGAAAATGCACACCTCCAGACTCAGGGGCAGTTTCTTCCCAGCTGTTATCAGGCAGCTGAACCATCCTATCACCAACTAGAGAGCAGTTGTAAGGTACTATCTACTTCATTGGAGATCCTCAGACTAACTCTAATTGGACATTACTGGACTTTATCTTGTACTAAACGTTATACCCTTTATCCTGTATCTGTATACTGTGGACGGCTTGATTGTAATCGTGATTCGTCTTTTCACTGACTGGATAGCATGCAACAAAAGCTTTCCCCTTTACCTCAGTACATGTGACAATAATGAACAAAATTAATCTAAAGAGAGTTTTAGAAACAAAATAGCTGATAACATTTAAGAAGTGTCTAGATGAGCAGTTAAATCACCTAGGCATGAAGAGTATGGGCCAAGTGCTGCAAGATAGGATTAATACAGATGCTTGCCCACTAGTTGGCATGAACGTTGTGGGCCGAATGGCCATTTTCTATGTTGTATCTGAGCATCGCCCTGTTATAAATAATTTCCCTTTTCCCACATCCCCATGGTTTATAGTATAATGTGCATCATAAGTTTGTGCCATTTCTGTTGCAATTCCTTATCTTTAGAAACATAGAAATTAGGTGCAGGAGTAGGCCATTCGGCCCTTCGAGCCTGCACCGCCATTCAATATGATCATAGCTGATCATCCAACTCAGTATCCCGTACCTGCCTTCTCTCCATACCCTCTGATCCCCTTAGCCACAAGGGCCACATCTAACTCCCTCTTAAATATAGCCAATGAACTGGCCTCGACTACCCTCTGTGGCAGAGAGTTCCAGAGATTCACCACTCTCTGTGAGAAAAAAGTTCTTCTCATCTCGGTTTTAAAGGATTTCCCCCTTATCCTTAAGCTGTGACCCCTTGTCCTGGACTTCCCCAACATCGGGAGCAATCTTCCTGCATCTAGCCTGTCCAACCCCTTAAGAATTTTATAAGTTTCTATAAGATCCCCTCTCAATCTCGTAAATTCTAGAGAGTATAAACCAAGTCTATCCAGTCTTTCTTCATAAGACAGTCCTGACATCCCAGGAATCAGTCTGGTGAACCTTCTCTGCACTCCCTCTATGGCAATAATGTCCTTCCTCAGATTTGGAGACCAAAACTGTACGCAATACTCCAGGTGTGGTCTCACCAAGACCCTGTACAACTGCAGTAGAACCTCCCTGCTCCTATACTCAAATCCTTTTGCTATGAAAGCTAACATACCATTCGCTGTTGCATTATTTTTCCTTAATGCAACAGCTGAGCTATCCTTATGTGTTAGCACCATGATAGAAGCCCTCTCTCTTATTCTCATTCATGATCTTCCTATTCCCTACTGAAACTGTTAGAACTAGCAACATAAAAACCTGTCGTTTTCAGTTCACTTAAAGTACTTCCAATTAAATTTACACTTCAAATTCAGCAATTATTGGAAGGCAGATGATCGCTTCAGTTAACTTTGAATATAATTTTAAATGGATCACACGATTAATGACATGCACTTTGAACGTTAATGGAGTCAGCTGTGCTACTTCAGAGACATTTACTTATTACTTTCATTAATTAAACGAAAATGGTTTATGTTGCAAAGCTCTGGAAATTCCAATAATTATAGGGGAAAAAAGACTGAGATAACCTCCAAACAAAAACTAGGCTTATTTCTGTTAAAACAAAAGAAAAAGAGGTTTTTAGATAGGCACATGGATGTGCAAGGAATGGAGGTATATGGATCATATGCAAGCAGATGACATTAGTTTAGCTTGACATCATGTTTGATGCAGACATTGGGGGCCAAAGGGCATGTTCCGGAGCTATTATTTTCTATGTTCTATGAATTTATAAATTGATAATCATAGGAAGTGAGCCCTACAAAACTTTTTAGAAATTCTATGTAAAGTTCCTCCTGAATTCACCAGTCCAAAGATATTTTAGATATATAGCTTGGTAACTGACTCTTTGGCCCACCAAGTCCATACCCAGCATCGACCTATACATACAAGTTCTATGTTATCCCACTTTCACATCCACTCCCTGAACACTAGGGGACAATTTACAGTTCTTAGAGCATAGAAGAATATAGCACAGGAATAGGTCCTTCGGCTCGTAATGCCGCGTCAAACTGATCTCATCTGTCTGTGCATTATCCATATCCCTCTATTCTCTGACTTCCAAGTGCCTATCCAAAAGCCTCTTAAACACCACTATAGTATCTGCTCCACCACCACCCCAGGCAATGCATTCCAGGCCTCAATTACTCTCTGTGTAAAAACATAGCCTGCACATCTCCATTAAATTTCCCCCTCTCACCTTACGCTTATACCCTCCAGTGTTGGATCTGTCCACCCAGGGAAAAAGATTCTGCTCGTCTTATAAAATGTTATCAGCCTACAATATTAAATAATTTTTTCTCTTACTACAAAGCCTCCTGACCTGATGAACGTTTCGAGTAGCTCCCGGATCCAGATCCTTGCAGAGGACACCAAGTGCTCTTGGCGAGAGTTTAAACAAGAAGAACATGGGGTGCAGGGACTTGAGAGTCCGGATAGAGACAAACAAAGCAGAAAGTGGAAGTTAAAACCAAAGCATGCAAAGTAAATAGGCAGTGGAAGCAAAAGTTAACAGAAAATAGGATGAGGCAGTGGAAGCAAAAGTAAACAGAAAATAGGATGAAAGTATCAAACCTATAGTCACCCTATCTAAATGCATACTGCATCACAACGAACAAAACAATTAAAGGTATAAATAGCTGAAGATACCCATGATGTAATTATTAATAGATAAACATAGTAATAAAAGGGGAACTAAATAGCCAAATGTACGTGACATATAGAAAAGAGATGCAAAAAAGAGGAGGTGAGTTACATCAGTGCAATGGTTGGAAAGGAACTTATCTTACCCGACCACGCTGCAGAATTATTATCTGTTTGGGTGGAACAGGTGATTAGTGGGTGGTGGGTAGTTTTGGTTAGAGTTATTTATATGACTCAATGATGTCAGGCCTGATGCAAGTGTGGAAATTGGAGAAGCACATTACAAGGCCAATAGGTTAATCATAAAACTATCATTTAATCTATGCATAAATGAGCAAATCAAATTGGTATTGACAAAAGAAAGTGTTAATTCCAGGAATATTTATGAGATGGATTTCCAGTACATTGAGGAGTAAGCAAGAGAACAAGTCATTTTAGATGTGTAGGAAGGAACTGCAGATGCTGGTTTACGCCAAAGATAGACACAAAATACTGGAGTAACTCAGCGGGTCAGGCAGTATCTCAGGAGAAAAGGAATAGGTGATGTTTTGGGTCGAGACCCTTCTTTGGTCTTTTCTCCAGAGATGCTGCCTCACTCGCTGAGTTACTCCAGCATTTTGTGTCTATATTAAGTCATTTTAGATGCAGAGCAGAGCACCAAGAAAGGACCGCCTAATAACCTTGTAATGGGATTCCTAGGAAAGATTGTCCATGAGAGAATTTTACACTAAATTTAAAAGTGATGGACTTTAATCTGAAGTTGGGATCAAGGAAAGAGCATTCACGTCGATCGCGGCCCTGTTTCCACCAATCTTCCCACCACCACGCACAAGAAGCACAAGGCAGACACCATTGTATGCAGATGCCGAGAACTGTGTTCAGCTCTGGTTGAACAACTTCTAATCTTGGGTGTGGACTCAATAAAAAGAAGAAGTTCTGAAGTTAAGGTTTTTGAGATAAGCAAAGGCATGAGGAGCAGATTGGCTGTGGTAGGCTGAGGAAAGTGTGATATTGCAAAGGCAATTCCTTGCAGTTAAAAGAAAATGGGCGATATGCAGATTACATGAAGAACAGAGACAGCGGTCCAGAGACACAGGACACACATACTCCATACCCCAACACTACTTCTCAACTCGTTCTCCTTCACCATTTCCCAACTCTCTGCCCACACCTTAACAATTTCTCTTTTGCCTCGCTCACTTTTTTCAAATCAAAGGTATCATCATGGCCCCCAGTTAAGCCTGTCTTTTTTGTCATTTAAATTTGAAGATTCCTTGTTCCAAACCATTCTGCAATTTTTTTCTCCGCTGATCTGAAGAAGGGTCCCGACCAAAAATGTCATCTGACATTTTCTCCACAGATGCTGCCTGACCCATTGAGTTCCTCCAGCATTTTATGTTTTGCTCAAGAAAGGTAGTCCAACCATGGGACAGGAGATAGAAACATAGAAAAAGACAGTGTTCAATTTATGGAAGAAGCTTACAACAAAAGCATTTAAAGTGAAGTTTGGGAATGTTTTAGAGCTCAGTGAAGGATTACCAAGAGATTGATAGAGAAAGGGAAACCAGAATATGTCAATAAACCAGTGAGAAACATAAAATAGCTTTAGCAGCTTCCTCATGGGGCTGTCCCACTGTACGAGCTAATTCAAGAGTTCCCCCTGATTTGAACTTGGAGAATTACGGTAATAGCCACTCGTAGGTACTCGGGGCTCTCGTGGACATTTTTCAACATGTTGGAAAATCTTCATGAGTCTTCACGTGCTTACCGCGTTTCCCGAGTACCTGCCGTTAGCGTTACGAGCCGCTAAGAGACGTCCCGAGCTCCGACGTACCCGCATTCTACGTGCTTACCACGAGTTTGATTTCTTTTTAAACTCGGGAGAGCTCTTGAATTACCTCGTACAGTGGGACAGGCCCTTAACTTATGTTAAAAGGGAAACAACTAGCAAGAACAAATGGCAATCCCATATGGAGAGAGAAATGCGAAAAAATGTAAATGGGAATAAGGAGTGGGAATAAGTAAATGGAAACAAATTGTGTTTGGCCTCATTGACAACACAAAAACACTCCCAAAATATAGGAGAATCAAGGGTTATGTGCATTTGAGGAAGAAAAATAAATTAGTACAAATAAAGAAATACCACTATAGAGGTAACGAGACAGAAAACTGTTAATTTCCATGGATCGGATGGCAGATATAGTTAATTGATCCCTGGTTTTCATGTTCCAAAATTCTACAACTTCTGGAATGTTTCTTAAGAAGTGAGGGAGAGAGGAAACAAGGGACTACTGATCTGTTGAACTTGCACTGGCAGAATGATGCAGTAGTAGAGTTGCTGCCTTCCAGCTCCAGAGACTCAGGATTGATCCTGACTACGAATTCTGTCTGTACAGAGTTTGTACATTCTCCCTGTAGGTGGGTTTTCTGCAGATGCTTTGATTTCCTCCCTCATTCCAAAGACGTGCAGGTTTGTAGGTTAATTGTCTTGTGTAAACTATCCCTAGTATGTCGGGTCGAACTAGTGTAGGGGTGATCATTAACTTAGTGGGCCGAAGGGCCTGTTTCCACACTAAATTTCTAAACTAAACAAAAAAATTCTGAAATATAACATAAAGATGTTATATCAAAATACATTGAAAATAACAATGTGATTGAGCCAAGGTGGATTTATGGAAAGCAAATAAAATTTGACATCTATCAGAGTTCCTTGTGGAGGTATCTAGTAAACTACATGAGGGAGAGCAAGTGGATGTGGTATATTTGGATTTCAGAAAGCTTTCAAAAATATTCCACATTGAGATTGGCAAGCAAAGTTAGATCATATCGATTTGGACTAATCTATATATGAGCATGGATTAGGAGTTGGGACTCAGATAGACCAGAGTAGGAATTCTGGAACTTTGTTTGATTGTCTTGGTAAATCAGGAAATAAATTCCCATACTTTTTTCTAAATAATTTATAAGACATTGTTTTTGTTCCCTCTCCACCTGAGCTGCATTGTTAAGATGTTTGTTAATGATAATTGATTTTACAGGTTGATGGACATCCTGCCATCCTATTTGTATCAACAACTCTTGTATATTCCATTATCAAAAAAAATTTTTAAACCTCATGTGTAACATCACCCATATTTTACAGATAATCCATTAATCCCCACTATAAGCATTCATAATTCTTCTTAGGATAATTTGGGTTAGACTGAGGATGATGATGCAACCAAAGGGTTTTGCACGGATTAGATAACAAATTTCAGATTTGGGGTATTTGCAGAGGAGGATCATTTCAGTCAAAATTACTTAATATTACAGATCTCCATTAGACTGAAAACTAAAAGCAAATCTTTAGTTTTCACCATCCCGTAACATTATGCGTACTCATCCACAATGCTCAAGGTACACAAAAATGCTGGAGAAACTCAGCGGGTGCAGCAGCATCTATGGAGCGAAGGAGATAGGCAACGTTTCGGGCCGAAACCCTTCTTCAGACCTCCTCACTAACAGCATTTTTGTGTACCTTTGATTTTCCAGCATCTGCAGTTCCTTCTTAAACACAATGCTCAAGGCTAAGGTGTACCGATTTTTCGATTGTAAGGATAGGAGAATTGAAAAGTGATGTGGCCTTGAGTTAAAAGATTAGCCATGACTTTATTCAATAGTATTTGCAGAGCAAATACTAAGTGGTTGTACAGCCTACTACAGGTCCAGCCACGATTGTACGGCATCCTTGATTGCAGAGCCTTTCTGGATGATCTGTTTTGTCAGACCAACAGAGGTCCCGGCCTCCGAGAGGAGTCCAACTGTACCGGAACAGTCCCCCTAGGCAGCCGAGGAGTCGAGGTACCGGCCTGAAAAGTCAGCCTCAGAAGCTGGCTATGGAAACGGATCTGCCGGCTCCAAACTGGTCGGAGTTCCAGAGTGAGGCAGTGAGGCAAATTCAACCCAGCGATTGGCGAGGACGTCTCGATGAGGTCGAGATTGGTCGCCACACCCGGATTAGGTGCCACATTTTCAGGGTTGACTTCCAGGCGGTGTGGGGGGAGGTGAGGGGGGGGGCGGAGGGGGATTTCAAGTTCGCCCTCATAATTTTGGCCGGATTAAAGGAGGTGCTGTACATTTTTTGCCGGAAAATCAGTGGAGGACCTGTACCATTTTGTTTTTAATTCTTATCCACAAGGAATAATATCACATTTATACATTATATTGCATTAATACAGCAAATATTCTCTTTAATGGCGAATATTAGATATTTCAACATACCTTCATAGTGTTTTGAGCAAAGATCATTTTGGGTGCCATGAATTTTCCACCTGCTCCAAACCCCCGATCCTTTGTAGAGCATTATATTTTTCTCGTTTTTGTTTCCATAATTGAAGTAGAGATCAGCCCCGTCGATACTCAGCAAGGTGTCATTCCTGCATATCCAGCTCTGCAGATTGCTGGTGTCGTTGCATTGATACAGAGCTACAGGTACCCAGTTTGCTTTTCTGAGGACTCCAAGGCACAGTGTGAACTTGACACTCATGAGCCTCTGACCAGAACCCCACCTAAACTGTTGTGACTCTGCATTGGCATCACATTCACTTGTTTCCACAATTTGTTCACTTTTCGCTTCGACACACTTCTGATGATTTTCATTATGTATCAGAAAGACGTCGGGATCTGAAAACAAAAGCAGAATTGATGAGTATGTTTCTCTTCTTATCTCAGTCATTTGCTTGCCCTTACCTAATTCCAACACACAATAATTCACTCTTGATGTGTGTCAGACAGGGCAAGATGAAAAATGTTCATGTTTCAGTTACCACCTTAAAGCAAAAATCGATTCTTGCACTTCTTCTTCTTCTTCTTTCGTGTGGCGTGCACAGCCTAAAGTTGTTGGACAACTTGTTCTATTTGATCTTCCGTTTGTGCACGTCGAGTTGATTGCATTAGTCGAAACAGGGCGGACCACGTGAAGGTTGCAATCTTCCACCCCGATTCTTGCAGCGTACAATGCTCACTGTGCCATGTTTCCAAATAGGAAAATCATATAATCTAACTTCAACTGTTTAATCAATTCTCCGCCCTGAAATTTCAGAAATATTCCCAACTCTGAAAGGGAGCTCACAAGGTTGTTGGACTGGTTGATTGTTAATAGTGTAGGACACAAAGTGCTGGAATAATTCAGCGGATCAGGCAGCATCTCTGGAGGATATGAATTGGCGACAGTTCAGGTCGGGAATCTTCTTCTGTCTCAGAAGGGCACTTTGTATTCTATACAAGATTTCGACGTTGGCAGTTCCTTGTGTCTAATATTAGTAGTGTGTTTTTGGTAAAATGCCACTTCATAGAAACATAGAAAATAGATGCAGGAGTAGGCCATTCGGCCCTTCGAGCCTGCACCGCCATTCGATATGATCATGGCTGATCATCCAACTCAGTATCCCATCCCTGCCTTCTCTCCATACCCCCTGATCCCTTTAGCCACAAGGGCCACATCTAACTCCCACTTAAATATAGCCAATGAACTGGCCTCGACTACCTTCTGTGTCAGAGAATTCCACAGATTCACCACTCTCTGTGTAAAAAACGATTTTCTCATCTCGGTCCTAAAAGACTTCCCTCTTATCCTTAAACTGTGACCCCTAGTTCTGGACTTCCCCAACATCGGGAATAATCTTCCTGCATCTAGCCTGTTCAACCCCTTAAGTTAATAGGCGTCCCCATGGCCTCCATATGAGCGGAGCTTTATGCCAAATCTATGGGTGAACCTTTAATATTCGTAAAACACCTTTTGCCATTTAATTCAAAACTCTTGTCTAGTTTAGTCCATAGATGATATTGAATCACTGATAATAATGTCAGGAAGCATTGTTATTTTGTAAGCTGAACCATGCATATTTAAAATCCCATTGATCAGTTCCTATTATAATGGTCCATCAGTCTGAAGAAGGGTTTCGGCCCGAAACGTCGCCTATTTCCTTCGCTCCATAGATGCTGCTGCACCCGCTGAGTTTCCCCAACAATTTTGTGTACCTTCGATATTCCAGCATCTGCAGTTCCCTTTTGAACACCTATTATAATAGTGTTTTTCCCCCCAAAGAGTGAGTGATGAATGGACCAGTCATACAGCATTTGCTATCTTAATATTTATATATATATCACAACAAATTGTAATCTTACATCTTCAGATCTCATCTTCATTATTATATAAAAGTGTGGTTTAGTTAAATTTGTTCTGTGAAGTCAATCATCCTGCAGTCCATTTTTACATCAACTTAGTTCTAAACAGTGAAAACAACGTCTGCTAAACAGCGTCAGCAGTCAAGAGGAGGCAGTTGAACTAAAGTAACGTCCAATGAATAAATATCTTTTGGCTCTGTTAAATCACAGAAAGGTACTAAAAGTCCAAGATCTTCACATGGACTGAGCAAGACTCCTGCACAATGAGTCTTTCTGCTCACGTAGGTAAAGCATTGTTACACACAGAATAATAATACAAGTTTACAGCATAAGAGACCCCTCAGCACAGTAAACCTCAGTACTTGGGTAAACTCTCTCAATTTAACTATCCGACTAGTAAGAATTTTAACGTTATTATATGTGACGCCTAATTTGGGCCGAAGTAGATACCCACCCCAGGTTTTCTCAGTTAATAAAATATTTGAATGTTTCAATTAGATTTATAAACATCAGCACAAGTCAGTAAAGTCAGTAAAAACCATACCTGTACATCTCGCTGTTTGCATAAAACAAACAAAAGCAGCAAACAGAATTCCGGACTTCATAATTTCATAATTTTCTCTTTGCAATAATAGCTTTTAAATGGTCTCACTTTTTCTAGAAAAAAAAGTAATTGGTGGTAAAGGAAAGTCAAAGTTACAAGTGCTCCTCCTTGCTGTAACCGCGCTGTTAAGTACAGATAACCAGCCAGAATATCCTGTCATGTGACAAGCAGGCAATAACAGGAATCCAGGCGAGAGAATTTGCTTTCATCAGCTTTGTTTAATACTTACATCTCTCTTTCTTTGCCCTGTTACAGGGCATAAGATATTCTGACAACAAAATTGGTCAGTCTTTTTTAACTCGGTGCATCTAAGTCATCTTTAGAAAGGCCTTTGGGATATTTCGATGATTTAGAGTCATAGGATCATACAACATGGATTCTTCTTCTTTTCAGGTTCTGTATAGAGCTCAGAAGAACCAAAATAAATTGAACTAAAAAAAATCAATTTCTATTCTACGCCAGTGGTTAGTACGGCAGAGGTATGATGGGCTGACTTGACTCCAAGACACATTGGCGTTTGGGAATAGAAGGGATGTTAAATGCACAGTAACAGCGCATCAGGAAACAGCTCGTAAATCCATTGACCTCCACTTAACTGTAGAGTAGCAAGCTGCATGTGAGCAATCTCTGTGCGAAAGGCCGGTTGCCCATTTCAATTTGGTATCAACTCATTATTAACAACTGTAAACTTTTACTAAGTGTGCATGGCTTTCCTGGAATCCAACGGTCAAAGTAAGCAAGAAACCACAGCCATTAGGCACAACTGTTGTGAGCAATGCAATCTAGCTCTGCTTTCATGAGTAACTCTATGAATGCCTTTGTTTACAGAAGCAGAAGCTGCATGGGGGCTGGGTCATGCTGAACAGGAAGAATTTCTTTAGTCAGAGGGTGGTGAATCTGTGGAATTCATTGCCACGGATGACTGTGTCAATGGATATTTTTAATGCTGAGATTGACAGATTCTTGATTAGTAGGAGTGTCAGGGGTTATGAGGAGAAGGCAGGAGAATGGGGTTGAGAGGGAAAGATAGATCAGCCGTGATTAAATGGCATAGACCTCAAGGGCTGACTGGCCAAATTCTGCTCATATAACTTATGAAGTTTTGATCTTATGATCAAACTGGTTCCCTCAACATCCTCATCCTCCTCGACCTGAGCGCAGCCTTCGATACAGTGAACCATAACATCCTGCTCACCAGACTCAAAGACCTCGGCATTGAAGGCTCTGCACTCAGCTGGCTCCGTTCCTACTTTTCCAACAGATCCCACTTCATCTCTCTCCACAACCACACCTCTGCTACAGCCACAGTCACTAAAGGCGTTCCCCAAGGCTCCGTACTCGGCCCCCTCCTCTTCATCATCTACATCCTCCCCCTTGGTCAGATACTCCGCCACTTCAACCTGGACTTCCACTGTTACGCCGATGACACCCAGATCTACCTCGGCACCAAATCCCCCCACAACCCCCCCCACCCCCCCCACCCCCCCCCCCCTCTCCCATATCAACTCCTGTTTGTCAGCTATAAAAACCTGGATGCAACATAACTTCCTCAAACTCAACAGCGATAAGACAAAATTCCTCCTCATAGGCTCCAAAGCCACACTCAGCAAAATCAATAACCCCACTCTCACCATCGACGGCACCACTGTCTCCCCATCTCCCAAGGCCCGCAACCTTGGCGTGATCTTTGATTCCACCCTCTCCCTTGAGCCTCACATCCGCCATGTCATTAAAACCTCCTTCTTTCACCTCCGCAACATCGCCAAACTCAGACCCTCTCTCACACCTCCCGCTGCTGAAAGACTCATCCATGCCTTCATCTCCTCCCGACTGGACTATTACAACTCACTTCTCCTTGGCATCAGCTCCACCTACATCAACCGACTCCAACTGGTCCAGAACGCAGCCGCCCGACTCATCACCCACACCCAATCCTGGCATCACATCACTCCAGTCCTCAAACAACTTCACTGGCTTCCCATCTCCCACCGGATCACCTACAAAATCCTGATCCTCACCTACAAAGCCCTCCACCATCTGGCCCCCCCATATCTCACTGACCTCCTCTCCCCCTACCAACCCTCACGATCCCTCAGATTCACATCAGCCGGTCTCCTCTCCATCCACAAGTCCAACCTCCGCAGTTTTGGGGACAGAGCCTTCTCCAGGGCAGCTCCCAGGCTGCAAGGTGACTTGGATAGGCTGGGTGAGTGGGCAAATGTATGGCAGAAGCAGTATAATGTGGATAAATGTGAGGTTATCCACTTTGGTGGCAAAAACAGGAAAGCAGACTATTATCTAAATGGTGGCCGATTAGGAAAAGGGGAGATGCAACGAGACCTGGGTGTCATGGTACACCAGTCATTGAAAGTAGGCATGCAGGTGCAGCAGCCAGTGAAGAAAGCGAATGGTATGTTAGCATTCATAGCAAAAGGATTTGAGTATAGGAGCAGGAAGGTTCTACTGCAGCTGTACAGGGTCTTGGTGAGACCACACCTGGAGTATTGCGTCCAGTTTTGGTCTCCAAATCTGAGGAAGGACATTATTGCCATAGTGGGAGTGCAGAGAAGGTTCACCAGACTGATTCCTGGGATGTCAGGACTTTCATTTGAAGAAAGACTGGATAGACTCGACTTATACTCGCTAGAATTTAGGAGATTGAGGGGGGATCTTATAGAAACTTACAAAATTCTTAAGGGGTTGGACAGGCTAGATGCAGGAAGATTGTTCCCAATGTTGGGGAAGTCCAGGACAAGGGGTCACAGCTTAAGGATAAGGGGGAAATCCTTTAAAACCGAGATGAGAAAAACATTTTTCACACAGAGAGTGGTGAATCTCTGGAATTCTCTGCCACAGAGGGTAGTTGAGGCCAGTTTATTGGCTATATTTAAGAGGGAGTTAGATGTGGCCCTTGTGGCTAAAGGGATCAGAGGGTATGGAGAGAAGGCAGGTACGGGATACTGAGTTGGATGATCAGCCATGAACATATTGAATGGCGGTGCAGGCTCGAAGGGCCGAATGACCTACTCCTGCACCTATTTTCTATGTATCTATGTATATTAGCTTGCTTTGTTTGATCTCCTCAAACACGACCTCACATATCTCCAAATGAAAATGAATCTGCCAACTTTGTGCCGAGTTAAGCAATTCCTGTAGCCTAGAAGGTACACAAAAAAAGCTGGAGAAACTCAGCAGGTGCAGCAGCATCTATGGAGCAAAGGAAATAGGCAACGTTTCGGGCTGAAACCCTTCTTCAGACTCCTGTAGCCTAGAACTTTCTCAACGTCAACCAGATTGACCAATTTAGATTCTGTGGCGACAGGTGAGACTCAAGGAAGGTGTGTTGCCTCCCAGGTGCCAGGGTCCAAGATGTCTCAGACCGACTTAAGAACATCCTCGAGAAGGAAAGTGAACAGTCGGAAGTAGTTGTGCAAGTAGGCACAAATGACGTGGGTAGGAAGAGGAAGGAGGTTCTGCAACGTGAGTATTGAGAACGAGATAGGAGGCCGAAAAGCAGGACTTCTAGGGTGGTTATCTCTGGGTTGCTTCCAGTACCTCATGCTAGTGAGGGTGGGAACAGGGAGAAATGGGATCTGAATGTGTGGCTGAGGAGTTGGTGCAGGGGGCAGGGATTTAGATTTCTAGATCACTGGGATCTCTTGTTGGGCAGGGCTGACCTGTACAAAAGGGACGGATTGCACCTTAATTAGAGGGGGACCAACATTCTGGCAGGTAGGTTTGCTAGTGCTACACGGGTGTGTTTAAATTAAACAGGGGGGGGGGGGGGGGGGTGGAGTCAACAACGTGGAAGCATATGCGTGCAGTTAACGGGAACGAGAGTGTAGTAAAGGTCACGTTTAAACTAACAGGGCTGGGGGATGGGAACCAATGTAAGGAGACAGAGGGACATAAAAGGAGGACAAAAGCAAAAGGTAGAAGGGCGATAAGAAAAATAAATCTGAAAGCTTTGTGCCTTAATGTGAGGAGCATTCGTAATAAGGTGGATGAATTGAATGTGCAGTTAGTAGTTAAGGAATATGATATAGTTGGAATTACGGCGACATGGCTCCAGGGTGACCAAGGCTGGGAGCTAAACATGCAGGGGTATTCAATATTCTGGAAGGATAGACAGAAAGGAAGAGGAGGTGGGGTGGCATTTCTGGTTAAAGAGGAGATTAATGCAATAGCAAGGAGAGACATTAGCTTGGATGCTGTAGAATCAGTATGGGTAGAACTGTGAAATAACCAAGGGCAGAAAACACTTGTTGGAGTTGTATACAGACCACCAAACAGCAGTAGGGAGGTTGGGGATAGCATCGATCAGGAAATTAGGGATGTATCTAGCAAAGGTACAGCGGTTATCATGGGTGACTTTAATCTACATATAGATCGGGTCAACCAAATTGGGAACAGCGCTGAGGAGGAGGATTTCCTAGAATGTATACGGGATGGTATTTTAAACCAATATGTAGAAGAACTGACTAGAGGACAGGCCATCCTAGACTGGGTATTGTGTAATGAGGAAGGATTAGTTAGCGATCTTGTTGTGCAAAGCCCCTTGGGCAACATTGACCATAATATGGTGGAATTCTGCATTAGGATGGAGAGTGACACGGTTAATTCGGAGACTAGGGTCCTGAACTTAAAGAAAGGAGACTTTGAAAGTATGAGATGGTGGAGATGCAATGGCAAAAATTTAAAAACTACATGGATGAACTCCAAAAATTGTTCTTCACTGTCTGGCGAAAAATGAAAATGGAATATGCGGCTCAACCGTGGCTAACGAGGGAAATCAAGGATATTGTTAAATCCAAGGAAAGGGCATATAAATTGACCATAGGAAGCAGCAAACCAGATAACTGAGAGAAATTTAGAACAGAGGAGGGCAAAGGGGTTAGTTCAGAGGGGGGGGGGAAAAGAGCATGAAAGAAAGCTTGCGGGGAATATAAAAACTGACTAAAAGCTTCTTGTAAAAAGGAAAAGATTATTGAAGACCCTACTGAAGACAGTCCCTGACAATCAGAGTCAGATTAAATTTAAATTAAATTTCTTTATTTATATAGCACATTTTTAGTCAACTTGCATTGACCCCAAAGTGCTTCACATAATTACATCCACACACACAGGCAAAGGTGGGTGAAGTGTCTTGCCCAAGGACACACACAGGCAAAGGTGGGTGAAGTGTCTTGCCCAAGGACACAACGACAGTATGCACTCCAAGCGGGATTCGAACCAGCTACCTTCCGGTTGCCAGCCGAACACTTAGCCCATTGTGCCATCTGTCTTCCCGATGAATTTATAATGGGAAACAAAGAAATGGCAGAACAGTTAAACAAGTACTTTGGTTCTGTCTTCACTAAGGAAGTCACAATCAATCTCATAGAAATACTAGGGGACCGAGGATCTAGTAAGAGGGAGGAACTGAAGGGAATCCACATTAGTCAGGAAACTGTGTTAGGTAAACTGTTGGGACTGAAAGCAGATAAATCGCCAGGGTCTGATGGTCTGCATCACAGAGTACTCAAAAAAGTGGCCCTAGAAATCATGGATGCATTGGTGATCATTTTCCAATGTTCTCTCGACTCTGGATCAGTTCCTGTGGACTGGAGGGTAGCCAATGTAACTCCACTTTTTAACAAAGGAGGGAGAGAGAAAACAGGGAATTTTACTTCGGAGTCACGTGAGTGACCACATGAAGAAGGCCGTCATCTCGCCTGACGCGTCATTACGTTGACTCGCTTTGCGCAAATGAGCCGACTGGCGGCAGCATTTGCGCTGCCCAGCGGTAAGTTTAAACCAACAAGGTAAGTTTTAAACTTACTTCTGGGGTTGGTTTTCGTATTGCAGGAAACTCATTAGAGTTTGCCTGCTGGATTCGGGGCGAAGTCCGGACGGGCCACGGGTGAACCTTTATGGACCGCAGGAACCCGTCACGGACCATAGGGAATCCCGGTCATGACCTCTGGGAATCCCGGAAACGGACCACGGGCCCCGCTACGGAGACCGCGGAAGTGCGAGTAGCAGGCAGCGGTTGAAATGCGCCTTTCGAGTCGCTGGCGGAGGAGCCAGAGGCGTCAGACTGGTGCCGGCAGCACCTAGACAGCCATTTGGAGGATTAGTCACTAAATTGTATCTCCCTCTCTGCGGAGGGGAGCGTAGGGAAGAGGCCCGTTCATTCAAACAAGATGGGCCAGGAGCACCTAGGCAAACCCACTTGAGGGTAGCCACAATATTATATCTTCCTCTCTGAGGGCGGGAGCATAAGGAAAAAGCCCGCAAACGAGTCGGGCCAGGAGGATTCCTGATGGAGAGGATCCCCCCCTTCATGGGTAACGTCTTTAAACGTTCAAACCCACATGGAGCACCTGATGGAGAGGTGCTCCAACAATGTATACTCCAAAGGAGGGAGTTATCAGCCCGGGTATTATGGAGAACCCACAGGCAGCGGCACCTGTTTCAGGGTTGCACAATGTCTCCCGCTCTGAGGAGAGGAGCATTCAGGGTCAGTTTTAGTCTGACCCAGAGCAAAAAACCTGATATAGGTCCGCTGGAGGAGCCATGTCAGCGCAGGTATCCTCAGGGGCCTGCGGTAGCACCTGTTCTCAGGGCTGCCTACAAATCTCACTCTCTGTGGAGGGGAGTGCGAGTGGTCGGCATGTAACTGATTTCAAATTCAAAGTATGAACATACTGGAGCACATGCATTTGGCTTCAGAGATACTCGCAAACAAAGGGTTTGCTGCCGGAAGAGTTGGTCTCCAGCCGTTGGCAGAATACCCGTAAGGGGCCAGAGTTCTCAAGCTACAAGTGCCGGCAAGTGAACAATCCAGGAAATGAAACCAGCCGCCGAATCCTCTCTTCAGGTAAGACCTATCCCACAGGTAAGACCAGGAGGAGGAAGCAAAAAGCTGTCTGACTAATCAATGTACCAACGATGAGCAAAGCTTCATCAGTAGGCGACGACACACCCCATGCCTCCATAGGGGGTAAGCGGTTCACTGAAGCTGGTTGTAGCCTGAAAGCTGGGCACGGAAATATGGCCAGAGTCGTCTTTCAAGGCAGGCTCAGAATTA